>NC_059194.1:2985633-3038133 GCF_020615455.1 Coregonus clupeaformis
GTCTGGCAATGCAGGATTTGAGTCCCTGGCGGCGTAGTGTGTTACTGATGGTAGGCTTTGTTACTTTGGTCCCAGCTCTCTGCAGGTCATTCACTAGGTCCCCCTGTGTGGTTCTGGGATTTTTGCTCACCGTTCTTGTGATCATTTTGACCCCACGGGGTGAGATCTTGCGTGGAGCTCCAGATCGAGGGAGATTATCAGTGGTCTTGTATGTCTTCCATTTCCTAATAATTGCTCCCACAGTTGATTTCTTCAAACCAAGCTGCTTACCTATTGCAGATTCACTCTTCCCAGCCTGGTGCAGGTCTACAATTTTGTTTCTGGTGTCCTTTGACAGCTCTTTGGTCTTGGCCATAGTGGAGTTTGGAGTGTGACTGTTTGAGGTTGTGGACAGGTGTCTTTTATACTGATAACAAGTTCAAACAGGTGCCATTAATACAGGTAACGAGTGGAGGACAGAGGAGCCTCTTAAAGAAGAAGTTACAGGTCTGTGAGAGCCAGAACTCTTGCTTGTTTGTAGGTGACCAAATACTTATTTTCCACCATAATTTGCAAATAAATTCATAAAAAATCCTACAATGTGATTTTCAGGATTTTTCTTTCTCATTTTGTCTGTCATAGTTGACGTGTACCTATGATGAAAATTACAGGCCTCTCTCATCTTTTTAAGTGGGAGAACTTGCACAATTGGTGGCTGACTAAATACTATTTTTCCCCACTGTAGATACTTTTGTACCTGTTTCCTCCAGCATCTTCACAATGTCATTTGTTGTTGTTCTGGGATTGATTTGCACTTTTTGCACCAAAGTACATTAATCTCTAGGAGACAGAACGCATCTCCTTCCTGAGCAGTATGAAGGCTGCGTGGTCCCATGGTGTTTATACTTGCGTACTATTGTTTGTACAGATGAACGTGGTACCTTCAGGCGTTTGGAAATTGCTCCCAAGGATGAACCAGACTTGTGGAGGTTTACAAAAAAAATTCTGAGGTCTTGGCTGATTTCTTTAGATTTTCCCATGATGTCAAGCAAAGAGGCACTGAGTTTGAAGGAAAGCCTTGAAATACATCCACAGGTACACCTCCAATTGACTCAAATGATGTCAATTAACCTATCAGAAGCTTCTAAAGCCATGACATCATGTTCTGGAATTTTCCAAGCTGTTTAAAGGCACAGTCAACTTGTATGTGTGTATGTAAAGTGTATGTAAACTTCTGACCCACTGAAATTGTGATACGGTGAATTATAATTGAAATAATCTGTCTGTAAATAATTGTTGGAAAAATTATTTGTGTCATGCACAAAGTAGATGTCCTAAACGACTTGCCAAAACTATAGCTGGTTAACAAGAAATTTGTGGAGTGGTTGAAAAACAAGTTTTAATGACTCCAACCTAAGTGTATATAAACTTCCGACTTCAACTGTATATACATAATATTACATTTGAAATATCTTTATTCTTTTGGATCTACTGAGTGTAATGTTTACTGTTAATATTTATTGTTTATTTCACTTTTGTTTACTATCTACTTCTTTTGTTTACTATCTTGCTTTGGCAATGTTAACATACGTTTCCCATGCCAATAAAGCCCTTAAATTGAAATTGAAATTGAATTGAATTGAATTGAAATTGAAATTGAAATTGAATTGAATTGAGAGAGAGAGAGAGAAGAGAGAGAGAGAGAGAGAGAGAGAGCGAGAGAGAGAGAGAGAGAGAGAGAGAGAGAGAGAGAGAGAGAGAGAGAGAGAGAGAGAGAGAGAGAGAGAGAGAGAGAGAGAGAGAGAGAGAGATGGTCCAACTCCTCTGGGTGTACGGACGCTAAATTAATAAATAGGTGTAATGGCACGGGTGAGAGAGAGATGCAGAGAGAGAGAGAGAGAGAGAGAGAGAGAGAAAAAAATGCTAAAAGTGTGTATACGGACATAGAGATGAGAAAAGCAGGCCATAGAGGGAGACAGACCAAGTGACCCCTCTCTCTCCACATGTTGGAATCCAATATGAGATAAACCTTTCAGTAGGTCTTTTACCTAATAAAAATACATGGAAAAAAATATATTTACTTAATATTTCAACAGAATTTAATGGATTTCTTCTCTTCTCCCACTCTCTCTCTCTATGTGTGTCTCTCTCTGTCCCACTCACATTTGTCCTCCATCTTATCTCAACCCAAACCCTCACCCTCCACTGTTTCCCTCTACTTCAGAGTGCCGGAACATAATTTATAAAGATCTCTAAGAAAGATTATATTTCCCTTAGAAGAAAGAGGCAGGCACAAATGGCCAACTGTAGTTGTAGGTCTTTCACTAGGACAATGGGACACTTGGTTAGGCATTTTCAACTTGTTTGTGCCCATAGCTTCTGAGTGGATTTGTTTTTTGTAATTAACGCTAATTGCTGTTTTGCCTTGTTGAGGTTTGGGTGTGCTATGATATCGTTTTGTATCAATGTCAGTTGTTGGATGTTTCTGGTATTTAACAGGCAGACAGACAGACAGGCAAACAGGCAGACAGGCAGGCAGGCAGGCAGGCAGGCAGGCAGGCAGGCAGGCAGGCAGGCAGGCAGGCAGACAGACAGAAAGCAAAAGACACAGACAGAAAGTGATAAACACAGAGAGTAAGAGAAAAACGTGAGCGACACAGCAGACAGAGGAAGACAGACAGACAGAGTTGGAGCCACAGAGACAGATAGAGGAAGACAGACAGACAGAGTTGGAGCCACAGAGACAGATAAAGGAAGACAGACAGACAGAGTTGGAGCCACAGAGACAGACAGAGTAAGACAGACAGACAGACAGACAGAGTTGGAGCCACAGAGACAGAGACAGACAGATGCAGACAGACAGACAGAGCTACATCAGCAGGATAGAACGGCTGACTCCGGTAAGACAAGGGGTGGTGGTCTGTGTATATTTGTAAACAACAGCTGGTGCACAAAATCAAATACTAAGAAAGTCTTGAGGTTTTGCTCGCCTGAGGTAGAGTATCTTATGATAAGCTGTAGACCACACTATTTACCAAGAGAGTTTTCATCTATATTTTTCATAGCTGTCTATTTACCACCACAAACCAATGCTGGCATTAAGATTGCACTGAATGAGCTGTATAAGGCCATAAGTGAACAGGAAAACGCTCATCCAGAGGCAGCGCTCCTAGTGGCCGATGACTTTAATGCAGGGAAACTTTAATCCGTTATACCTAATTTCTACCAGCATGTTAAATGAGCAACCAGAGGAAAAAAAACTCTAGACCACCTTTACTCCACACACAGAAACGCATACAAAGCTCTCCCTCGCCCTCCATTTGGCAAATCTGACCATAACTCTATCCTTCTGATTCCTGCTTATAAGCAAAAACTAAAGCAGGAAGCACCAGTGACTCGGTTAATAAAAAAGTGGTCAGATGACGCAGATGCTAAGCTACAGGACTGTTTTGCTAGCACAGACTGGAACATGTTCCGGGATTCTTCAGATAGCATTGAGGAGTACACCACATCAGTCACTGGCTTCATCAATAAGTGCATCGATGATGTCGTCCCCACAATGACCGTACGTACATACCCCAACCAGAAGCCATGGATTACAGGAAACATCCGCACTGAGCTAAAGGGTAGAGCTGCCGCTTTCAAGGAGCGGGACTCTAACCCGGACGCTTATAAGAAATCCTGCTGTGCCCTTCGACGAACCATCAAACAGGCAAAGAGTCAAAACAGGATTAAGATTGAATCGTACTACACCGGCTCTGACGCTCGTCGGATGTGGCAGGGCTTGAAAACTATTACAGACTACAAAGGGAAGCACAGCCGCGAGCTGCCCAGTGACACAAGACTTCCAGACGAGCTAAACCACTTCTATGCTCGCTTCGAGGCAAGCAACACTGAAGCATGCATGAGAGCACCAGCTGTTCCGGATGACTATGTGATCACGCTCTCCGTAGCCGATGTGAGTAAGACTTTTAAGCAGGTCAACATTCACATGGCCGCAGGGCCAGACGGATTACCAGGACGTGTACTCCGAGGATGTGCTGACCAACTGGCAAGTGTCTTCACTGACATTTTCAACATGTCCCTGACTGAGTCTGTAATACCAACATGTTTCAAGCAGACCACCATAGTCCCCGTGCCCAAAGACACTAAGATAACCTGCCTAAATGACTACCGACCCGTAGCACTGACGTCTGTAGCCATGAAGTGCTTTGAAAGGCTGGTCATGGCTCACATCAACACCATTATCCCAGAAACCCTAGACCCACTCCAATTTGCATACCGCCCAAACAGATCCACAGATGATGCAATCTCTATTGCACTCCACACTGCCCTTTCCCACCTGGACAAGAGGAACACCTACGTGAGAATGCTATTCATTGACTACAGCTCAGCATTCAACACCATAGCGCCCTCAAAGCTCATCACTAAGCTAAGGATCCTGGGAGTAAACACCTCCCTCTGCAACTGGATCCTGGACTTCCTGACGGGCCGCCCCCAGGTGGTAAGGGTAGGTAACAACACATCTGCCACACTGATCCTCAACACGGGGGCCCCTCAGGGGTGCGTGCTCAGTCCCCTCCTGTACTCCCTGTTCACCCATGACTGCATGGCCAGGCACGAATCCAACACCATCATTAAGTTTGCCGACGACACAACAGTGGTAGGCCTGATCACCGACAACGATGAGACAGCCTATAGGGAGGAGGTCATAGACCTGGCCGTGTGGTGCCAGGATAACAACCTCTCCCTCAACATGACCAAGACAAAGGAGATGATTGTGGACTACAGGAAAACAGGGCTGTAGTGGAACAGGTTGAGAGCTTCAAGTTCCTTGGTGTCCACGTCACCAACGAACTACCATGGTCCAAACACACCAAGACAGTCTTGAAGAGGGCACAACAAAGCCTATTCCCCCTCAGGAGACTGAAAATATTTGGCACGGGTCCTCAGATGCTCAAAAAGTTATACAGCTGCACCATCGAGAGCATCCTGACTGGTTGCATCACCGCCTGGTATGGCAACTGTTCGGCCTCCGACCGCAAGGCACTACAGAGGGTAGTGCGTACGGCCCAGTACATCACTGGGGCCAAGCTTCCTGCCATCCAGGACCTCTATACCAGGCGGTGTCAGAGGAAGGCCCTCAAAATTGTCAAAGACTCCAGCTACCCTAATCATAGACTGTTCTCTCTGCTACCGCACGGCAAGCGGTACCGGAGTGCCAAGTCTAGGTCCAAAAGACTTCTCAACAGCTTCTACCCCCAATTCACAAGACTCCTGAACAGCTAATTATGGATACTCTGACTATTTGCACTGCCCCCCCACCCCATATTTTTACGCTGCTGCTACTCTTTTAATTATTTATGCATAGTCACTTTAACTCTACCCACATGTACATATTACTTCAACTACCTCAACTAGCCGGTGCCCCCGCACATTGACTCTGCACCGGTACCCCCCTGTATATATAGCCTCCCTACTGTTATATTATTTTACTTCTGCTCTTTTTTTCTCAACACTTTTTTGTTGTTGTTTTATTTTACTTTTTTTATTAAAAATAAATGCACTGTTGGTTAAGGGCTGTAAGTAAGCATTTCACTGTAATGTCTGCACCTGTTGTACTCTGCGCATGTGGCCAATAAAATTTGATTTGATTTGATTTGAAGACCTCAGAAACAAAATTGTAGACCTCCACAAGTCTGGTTCATCCTTGGGAACAATTTCCAAACGCCTGAAGGTACCATGCTCATCTGTACAAACAATAGTACACAAGTATAAACACCATGGGATCACGCACCCGTCATACCGCTCAGGAAGGAGACGCGTTCTGTCTCCTAGAGATGAACGTACTTTGGTGCGAAATATGCAAATCAATCCCAGAAAAACAGCAAAGGACCTTGTGAAGATGCTGGAGGAAACAGGTACAAAAGTATCTATATCCACAGTAAAACGAGTCCTATATCGTTATAACCAGCAAGGAAGAAGCCACTGCTCCAAAACCGCCATAATAAAGCCAGACTACGGTTTGCAACTGCACATGGGGACAAAGATCATACTTTTTGGAGAAATGTCCTCTGGTCTGATGAAACAAAAATAGAACTGTTTGGCCATAATGACCATCATTATGTTTGGAAGAAAAGGGGGTTGCTTGCTAGCCGAAGAACACCATCCCAACTGTGAAGCACGGGGTGGCAGCATCATGCTGTGGGGGTGCTTTGCTGCAGGAGGGACTGGTGCACTTCACAAAATAGATGGCATCAAGAGGAAGGAAAATGATGTGGCTATATTGAAGCAACATCTCAAGACATCAGTCAGGAAGTTAAAGCTTGGTCGCAAATGGGTCTTCCAAATGGACAATGACCCCAAGCATACTTCCAAAGTTGTGGAAAAATGGCTTAAGGACAACAAAGTCAAGGTATTGGAGTGGCCATAACAAAGCCCTGACCTCAATCATATAGAACATATTTGGCCAGAACTGAAAAAGCGTGTGCGAGCAAGGAGGCCAACAAACCTAACTCAGTTTCACCAGCTCTGTCAGGAGGAATGGGCCAAAATTCACCCAACTTATTGTGGGAAGCTTGTGGAAGGCTACCCGAAATGTATGACCCAAGTTCAACAATTTAAAGGCAATGCTACCAAATACTAATTGAGTGTATGTAGACTTCTGACCCACTGGGAATGTGATGAAAGAAATAAAAGCTGAAATAAATACATTCTCTCTACTATTATTCTGACATTTCACATTCTTAAAATAAAGTGGTGATCCTAACTGACCTAAGACAGGGAATTTTTAATATAATTAAATGTCAGGAATTGTGAAAAAACAAGTTTAAGTTTATTTGGCTAAGGTGCATGTAAACTTCCGACTTTAACTGTACCTTCCAACATGGCATTCCAAATAATTTAACTGTAGACAAAAAGAGAGGTCTGCTCTATGCGTCCAGTTGCATGAATCTCCTTTATCCACCTCTAACAATCAATGAGAGCGATATTAGAGCATGCAATGTTGTCGATACAAGGACACACGCACACACGTGCACATGTATACACATACACACGCACATTGCACACACACGCATGCATGCTCGCACGCACACACGTGTGCACACACACACAAGACACAGACACACACACACACACACACAGAACACAGCCATCTGTTCCTGCCTTTACTCCAGGGCCCAGAGATGAGGGAGTGCTCCTGTTTAAATGAGCCTATCCTAATGTGTCACTGGGACGCTGTGGGCTCACAGGTAGCTAGCAGCTGGCAATACACACACTGCCGACACATTCTGAAGACACACTCTGACGGCACATCTGTAGTTAATTAACATTCATGTTTCCCTGTGAATAATCTTTTCAGCTTTGACCACATATGTGACCGACCGGCTCGATTCGGTCTTATGTAGCAAAACTTGAAATTGTGTTTTCTACATTGGATAAAAGTAGAGATTTAATTGTTTATTATACACTACAGTTGAGGAACAATGGGAAAGTAATTCTGCTTTGAAAGTTGATAAACTTGTAACCTCACTTTTGTGAAAATGGCCCTTGAATGTTTTGGTAAACCTACTGGAGAGCTCTTTTTTTGTCTACACCCATCGAGCATCTTTCACACCATCTTCAGTGTTAGCCCCACCCATCTCTTTAAGGATTCACATGTAAGGCCATGTACTAAACAAACAAAGATTTCAAGTCTAAAGGCTGGTTTATACTACGGGTGTGTTCGCAAATTCAATCTGGAGTGCCAGAGTGTGCTCAGAGCATTGTCAGATTGTCAGTTCGTAAATTCAGAGTGTTTCGCTCTCGGAGCGTTCAGCGCGCACACTGGACGCTCTGGCTCAGGAGTAGGGTTGATCCGAGCGTTGTGACCTCACAATGGCAGTCAAGCACCCAAGCTAACTGGCTAACATTGGCTAGCTTGCTAGCTACTTCCAGACACAAACGAGAGAACAGCTCACTCTGACCATTTTACTCGCCCTAGCAGAGCTGGTTAGGCTGTTTTTATGTTATCCAGAGCGTTGGTGACTGTAACTGTGCTACTGGCAACAATTTCATTACGCTTTTTTCCTAACGTTTACTGACACCGGCCATATTCAACGGGTGTTGAGCGTTTATATATTCGTCAGTTATTCTGCGCTCTGGCAAACTCAGACGAGAGTGCTCTGAAATCGGAGTAGATAGCCAGAGCGAATTTACCAGCTACGTCTATCGACAGTTGTCGCAGTGGCATCATGAACATTCTATCGAAATGGTTACTTGCATAGTGGAGTCTTTTGTTTAGTCATGTAGCCAGCTAGCTAAACAATTAACCATAATCCCAACTCATAACGTTACTACCCTGCATGAATCTGCAGGTAGCTAACCAACCAGGTTCAATGTTAGCTAGCTAGCTAACATTAGGCTATAACTAGCAATGCAAATGGCTCTGAGATACAAATAATATTACTACACAGATCATGCACGTAATGCGTTAGCTAGCGAGCCAGCCAGCTAATGTTAGCTAGATAGAAAACAGTATGCTTTAACTTGAAATGAAAACGACTTTCTGACAAAACTAGAAACTTGTAATATCTGAAAATGTAGCTAGCTAGACTATCTTACCTGTATACATGGATGGACGCTTCTTCCTCTCTGTCACGGATGCCACGGTTGCCCTTAGTTTGAAGATGTAATCCGGAGACAGGTGTTTTATACAATAGCCTTCGGTGTGTTCTCTTTTCGACTCCCTCTGCATATTTGCAATCAAACGCCAGAATTGTATCCATCTCCTTAGCTATCATACTCTAATTCGACTGGGCATTCCACTGACTTCAAAACTCGGTCCACCAGAAAGTGGAGAGCAACTCTTTTGCAGTTCTACTACGTGATATATTTCAAAAAAGCTGCGTTAGAAAGGATTACCTACACATACTCACCAGCTCATGTTATAGACAGAAGCGTGCTACATGGCAGACCAATCCGAACTCATCTCTCGACATGTCCAGCCCATCCATTATCTCAGCCAATCATGGCTAGCGGGAAGGTTCCTGTCTTTTTCTGTGGCTAAACCAACTAGGCTCATAATTTAACAATTTTATTTGTATTTACAGATGGCATACAAGTTTGTTATTAAGGCACATGAAAGTTAACAAAAAAACGCATTTTGATTTGAAAAAAAGTTTACGTTCAAATGGCTCTCCTGTGAAGTAGTGACACGCGACGTACGCCTAGCTTCCTGAAACGAGTCACATATTGGCCCTTCAATCTTCTGTCAGAACAACACAACCTCTCATCAAACTCTCTGCATGCTTTAAGTACATACCACCACTTTAAATGCCGACGCAATAACACTTCTCCTTCAAACTACTCTAAATCACAAACACATACACACACACACTCTTCTCTAAATCACAGCGGGCAACTTGCCTCTGATGCTTGACTCTCAAGATTGCCCCGCAATAATTTACACAAGTCATCATTAGCCCGAGCAACAGAGATAAGAGCGTCTTAAGGGAACTTTTGGCGCCCACGTCTGTGTGTGTGTGTGTGTGTGTGTGTGTGTTTTGTGTGTGTTTTAGCACCCACGTCTCAAAGCCTTTCAAGCAGTCGGGTAATGAAGACCTCAGTTCTGTCCAATGAAGGTCAAAACAAATAACTGTTACATAACCAACAACAAGGCGAAGTCTAGAGGGTCAATACTGGATGAACTTGCTTTCTAAGCATTGTGCGTGTGTACTGGATTTCTTTGTAGTTATTTAAAAGTTATTATAAACTGGGTGGTTCGAGCCCTGAATGCTGATTGGCTGAAAGCTGTGGCATATCAGACCGTATACCACAGGTATGACAAAACATTTATTTTTACTGTTCTAATTACGTTGGTACCCAGTTTATAATAGCAATAAGGCACCTCGGGATTTGTGGTATATGGCCACTTCGCATTGCGTCGTGCTTAAGAACTTAGCCATGGTATATTGGCCATATACCACACCCCCTCGTGCCTTATTGCTTAATAATAAACAGTTATTTCGTCTTAATCGCTATTATACTGTACATATTTCAATATTTCTCTCATGTTTCATAAGAGAGGTATAGTATATATTGTGTCATGTTTCATAAGAGTGGTATAGTATATATTGTGTCATGTTTCATAACAGTGGTATAGTATATATACACATGTTTCATAACAGTAGTATAGTATACATACTAATGTTTCATAACAGTGATATAGTATATATAGTGGCATATTTCATAACAGTGATATAGTATATATAGTGTCATGTTTCATAACAGTGGTATAGTAGATATACTCATGTTTCATAACAGTGATATAGTATATATAGTGTCATGTTTCATAACAGTGGTATAGTATATATAGTGTCATGTTTCATAACAGTGGTGTAGTAGATATACTCATGTTTCATAACAGTGATATAGTATATAGAGTGGCATATTTCATAACAGTGATATAGTATATATAGTGTCATGTTTCATAACAGTGGTGTAGTAGATATACTCATGTTTCATAACAGTGATATAGTATATATAGTGTCATGTTTCATAACAGTGGTATAGTATATATAGTGTCATGTTTCATAACAGTCTTATAGTATATATAGTGTCATGTTTCATAACAGTGTTATAGTATATATAGTGTCATGTTTCATAATATTAGTATAGTATATATAGTGGCATTTTTCATAACAGTGGTATAGTATATATAGTGTCATGTTTCATAACAGTGGTATAGTAGATATACTCATGTTTCATAACAGTTATATAGTGTATATAGTGTCATGTTTCATAACAGTGGTATAGTATATATAGTATAATGTTTCATAACAGTGGTATAGTATATATACTCATGTTTCATAACAGTGGTATAGTATATATAGTGTCATGTTTCATAACAGTGGTATAGTATATATACTCATGTTTCATAACAGTGATATAGTATATATAGTGTCATATTTCATAACAGTGATATAGTATATATAGTGTCATGTTTCATAACAGTGGTATAGTATATATAGTCATGTTTCATAACAGTGGTATAGTATATATAGTGTCATGGTTCATAACAGTGGTATAGTATATATAGTGTCATGTTTCATAACAGTGGTATAGTATATATAGTGTCATGTTTCATAACAGTGGTATAGTAGATATACTCAAGTTTCAAAACAGTGGTATAGTATATATAGTGTCATGTTTCATAACAGTGGTATAGTAGATATACTCATGTTTCATAACAGTTATATAGTGTATATAGTGTCATGTTTCATAACAGTGGTATAGTATATATAGTATAATGTTTCATAACAGTGGTATAGTATATATACTCATGTTTCATAACAGTGGTATAGTATATATAGTGTCATGTTTCATAACAGTAGTATAGTATATATAGTGGCATTTTTCATAACAGTGGTATAGTATATATAGTGTCATGTTTCATAACAGTGGTATAGTATATAGAATGGCATGTTTCATAACATTGATATAGTATATATAGTGTCATATTTCATAACAGTGATATAGTATATATAGTGTCATGTTTCATAACAGTGGTATAGTATATATAGTGTCATGTTTTATAACAGTGGTATAGTATATATAGTGTCATGGTTCATAACAGTGGTATAGTATATATAGTGTCATGTTTCATAACAGTGGTATAGTATATATAGTGTCATGTTTCATAACAGTGGTATAGTAGATATACTCATGTTTCAAAACAGTGGTATAGTATATATAGTGTCATGTTTCATAACAGTGGTATAGTATATATAGTGTCATGTTTCATAACAGTTATATAGTGTATATAGTGTCATATTTCATAACAGTGATATAGTATATATAGTGTCATGTTTCATAACTGTGGTATAGTATATATAGTGTCATGTTTTATAACAGTGGTATAGTATATATAGTGTCATGGTTCATAACAGTGGTATAGTAGATATACTCATGTTTCATAACAGTTATATAGTGTATATAGTATAATGTTTCATAACAGTGGTATAGTATATATACTCATGTTTCATAACAGTGGTATAGTATATTTAGTGTCATGTTTCATAACAGTGTTATAGTATATATAGTGTCATGTTTCATAACAGTGGTATAGTATATATAGTGGCATGTTTCATAACAGTGGTATAGTATATATAGTGTCACGTTTCATAACAGTGGTATAGTATATATAGTGTCATTTTTCATAATAGTGTTATAGTATATATAGTGTCATGTTTCATAACAGTGATATAGTATATATAGTGTCATGTTTCATAACAGTGGTATAGTATATATAGTGTCATGTTTCATAACAGTGGTATAGTATATATAGTTTCATGTTTCATAACAGTGGTATAGTATATATAGTGTCATGTTTCATAACAGTGTTATAGTATATATACTCATGTTTCATAACAGTGATATATTATATATAGTGTCATGTTTCATAACAGTGTTATAGTATATATACTCATGTTTCATAACAGTAGTATAGTATATATAGTGTCATGTTTCATAACAGTGTTATAGTATATGTAGTGTCATGTTTCATAACAGTGTTATAGTATATATAGTGTCATGTTTCATAACAGTGGTGTAGTAGATATACTCATGTTTCATAACAGTGATATATTATGTATAGTGTCATGTTTCATAAAAGTGGTATAGTATATATATAGTATAATGTTTCATAACAGTGATATAGTATACAGAGTGGCATGTTTCATAACAGTGATATTGTATATATTGTGTCATGTTTCATAACAGTGGTATAGTATATATACTCATGTTTCATAACAGTGATATAGTATATATAGTGTCATGTTTCATAATAGTGGTATAGTATATATAGTATCATGTTTCATAACAGTAATATAGTATATATAATGTAATGTTTCATAACAGTGGTATAGTATATATAGTGTCATGTTTCATAACAGTGGTATAGTATATATACTCATGTTTCATAACAGTGTTATAGTATATATAGTGTCATGTTTCATAACAGTGGTATAGTATATATAGTGTCATGTTTCATAACAGTTAAATAGTATATATAGTGTCATGTTTCATAACAGTAGTATAGTATATATACTTATGTTTCATAACAGTGATATAGTATAAATAGTGTAATGTTTCATAACAGTGATAGAGTATATATAGTGTCATGTTTCATAACAGTGATATAGTATATATAGTGTCATTTTTCATAACAGTAGTATAGTATATATAGTGTCATGTTTCTTAACAGTGGTATAGTATATATAGTGTCATGTTTCATAACAGTGATATAGTATATATAGTGTCATGTTTCATTACAGTGATATAGTATATATAGTGTCATGTTTCATAACAGTGGTATAGTATATATAGTGTCATGTTTCATAACAGTGATATAGTATATATAGTATCATGTTTCATAACTGTGGTATAGTAGATATACTCATGTTTCATAACAGTGAAAGAGTATATATAGTGTCATGTTTCATAACAGTGATATAGTATATATAGTGTCATGTTTCATAACAGTGGTATAGTATATATAGTGTCATGTTTCATAACTGTGGTATAGTATATATACTCATGTTTCATAACAGTGATATAGTATATATGCTCATGTTTCATAACAGTGATATAGTATATATAGTGTCATGTTCTATAACAGTCGTATAGTATATATACTCATGTTTCATAACAGTGGTATAGTATATATAGTGTCATGTTTCATAACAGTGGTATTGTATATATACTCATGTTTCATAACAGTGATATAGTATATATGCTCATGTTTCATAACAGTGATATAGTATATATAGTGTCATGTTTCATAACAGTCGTATAGTAGATATACTCATGTTTCATAACAGTGGTATAGTATATATAGTGTCACGTTTCATAACAGTGGTATAGTATATATAGTGTCATGTTTCATAATAGTGTTATAGTATATATAGTGTCATGTTTCATAACAGTGATATAGTATATATAGTGTCATGTTTCATAACAGTGGTATAGTATATATAGTGTCATGTTTCATAACAGTGGTATAGTATATATAGTTTCATGTTTCATAACAGTGGTATAGTATATATAGTGTCATGTTTCATAACAGTGTTATAGTATATATACTCATGTTTCATAACAGTGATATATTATATATAGTGTCATGTTTCATAACAGTGTTATAGTATATATACTCATGTTTCATAACAGTGTTATAGTATATATAGTGTCATGTTTCATAACAGTAGTATAGTATATATAGTGTCATGTTTCATAACAGTGTTATAGTATATGTAGTGTCATGTTTCATAACAGTGTTATAGTATATATAGTGTCATGTTTCATAACAGTGGTGTAGTAGATATACTCATGTTTTATAACAGTGATATATTATGTATAGTGTCATGTTTCATAAAAGTGGTATAGTATATATATAGTATAATGTTTCATAACAGTGATATAGTATACAGAGTGGCATGTTTCATAACAGTGATATTGTATATATTGTGTCATGTTTCATAACAGTGGTATAGTATATATACTCATGTTTCATAACAGTGATATAGTATATATAGTGTCATGTTTCATAATAGTGGTATAGTATATATAGTATCATGTTTCATAACAGTAATATAGTATATATAATGTAATGTTTCATAACAGTGGTATAGTATATATAGTGTCATGTTTCATAACAGTGGTATAGTATATATACTCATGTTTCATAACAGTGTTATAGTATATATAGTGTCATGTTTCATAACAGTGGTATAGTATATATAGTGTCATGTTTCATAACAGTTAAATAGTATATATAGTGTCATGTTTCATAACAGTAGTATAGTATATATACTTATGTTTCATAGCAGTGATATAGTATAAATAGTGTAATGTTTCATAACAGTGATAGAGTATATATAGTGTCATGTTTCATAACAGTGATATAGTATATATAGTGTCATTTTTCATAACAGTAGTATAGTATATATAGTGTCATGTTTCTTAACAGTGGTATAGTATATATAGTGTCATGTTTCATAACAGTGATATAGTATATATAGTGTCATGTTTCATTACAGTGATATAGTATATATAGTGTCATGTTTCATAACAGTGGTATAGTATATATAGTGTCATGTTTCATAACAGTGATATAGTATATATAGTATCATGTTTCATAACTGTGGTATAGTAGATATACTCATGTTTCATAACAGTGAAAGAGTATATATAGTGTCATGTTTCATAACAGTGATATAGTATATATAGTGTCATGTTTCATAACAGTGGTATAGTATATATAGTGTCATGTTTCATAACTGTGGTATAGTATATATACTCATGTTTCATAACAGTGGTATAGTATATATGCTCATGTTTCATAACATTGATATCGTATATATAATACACAAACATCAAAAGCATTGCTATAAGCACAATTTACTGACTTAGTTTACAGTGAGACAAAAAAAACTACCAAAAGTGTATATAGAGGGAAGGAACAGTGGGTTTAGACCAGTGGATGGTTCTGTGGTATTTCAGAAAGCTAATGCTGCATGTCAAATGGCACCCAGTTCCCTATGCAATGCATTACTTTTGACCAGGGTCCATAGCCAGTATCAAACTGCTGTCAGGCTCGGTTAGCTAATGGCAGTTTCTCCAATGGTTCCGCTCTACCATGCAGAAACCATTGGGGTCATGTATAGCCCTACTGTGCTGAGGCATTTTTGTTATTATGATTAACATGAAGAATTTGTAAACCGGGGCGAGAGGGATGGAGGGTTGAGGAAAACAGACTTTTGAAAGGATTAGTTTTCAAAACGGGCGGTGAACGACAGGAAATGGAATGGAGATCGAGAAAATATAAATAATCAGCCGTTTGGTTTGAATAAAGGGGATGAAATAAAAGACTTCTTTAGTTAATGATCACTTACGATAAATACAGAACATAGAAACGAAGCAGGCATTTAGGAATATGATTAAGATAGATTAATGATATATTTCCTTTTATCTGCAGTTTTATGATGGATTGATTTAATCCGTTTATTACACAAACCATTCATCATGTTAGTCAGTGTAATCTTTACAATAAGTACTGAACAGAGAGGAACACTAGTCTGAAAGAGCAACTTAATTTTCCACACAGACCATCCCCTGGCATGGCACACGGCTATAAGAACACACTACCCCTATGTCAAGAGAGAGGGTATTGGCCCAGGGTGGAAACTCATATACAAGTCTGGGACAGTAATGGTGCAGGGCATCCTCATGCAGTTTCAGCAGGACTTTTACGGGATCAAAGAGAGATCACAGCAGGAAAAGCGCTCTCTCTGTGACGACTCACCCATCCTGAGTGAGTCTGATCACACCTTATCCTCAAACTGCAGACGAGCAGCCCCAAGAGGATAGTCACCCCCCGCCAGCACTGAACACACCCAGGTCCCACATCTGCACTGCTCCTCTATTTTTGAGAGAGATACATTCACAGAGCTGGAGAGAGAGATGGTGGAGCTCAGAGAGCTAGTCCACACAACCCAGACAGAACAGACCCACAAAACAGAGCAGCACAACAACACCCTCCCAACAGACCCAGGTGGAGATAGACGGCTGTCGGAGAGAGCTGGCTGCACTCCGGACTGAGCTGAGAGAACTTAAGGAGGAGAGAGAGGAACACATGGCACAGCTAACAGCAGTGAAGGAGGAGAGAGGGGAACACATGGCACAGCTAACAACACTGAAGGAGGAGGTGAGAAAGCTGAGGTGTGACAGAGAGCAGGACCCTCCCCAAGAGAAGCAAGCAGAACAGCCCACCTCAGACCTGGACCACAACCTCAACACCACAATGGAACAGACAAGACAGGACCCACCAACCCAACAGACCCCACCCCCTCCTAACAAGCCCTCCTGACAACCCCCACACATCCACTGAGGACACACAAAAGCCAGAGATTGTGATCCTCATTGACTCAAATGGCAAATACGTTCAAGAGAATAAACGTTTTCCCAAACACAAAGTGGCTAAACTCTGGTGCCCAAACACTAGGCATGCCCTGGAGCTGTTGTCAGAGGACAGACTAGCCACATCATAATTCACACGGGCACAAACGACCTGAGGGTCCAGCAGGAAAGGGTGGCCACAGCACTCAAGGGAGTGATAAAAAAGCTCCTTCCACTTTCCCCAACGCACAAGTGGTTATCTCCACCCTGCTACCACGAAAATACTTTCATCCTGCCACAATACAGCAGGTGAATACAAGCGTTTCCCGGGACTGTGCCTCAAAACCTAATGTCTACCTGGCCCATCACTCCACCCTGGACATGAACAGCCTTTACGACCAGGTCCACCTCTACAAGGCAGCAATCACAACTTTTGCCAGGACCCTGAAGGACGTCACCCTCAACCGCAGCCCCTCACACAGGAGCAACAGAGCAACGGACACCCCGCAAAGCACAGCGAGACACCCTCCCAGACCTGCAAGACCCCCCGATGCAGCACTCCATCACTCTCCTTCTTGGTAAAATAGCCCTTACATAGCCTGGAGGTGTGTTGGGTCATTGTCCTGTTGAAAACAAATTATAGTCCCACTAAGCCCAAACCAGATGGGATGGCGTATCGCTGCAGAATGCTGTGGTAGTCATGCTGGTTAAGTGTGCCTTGAATTCTAAATAAATCACAGACGACAGTGTCACCAGCAAAGCACCCCCACACCATAACACCTCCTACTCCATGCTTTACGTTGGGAACTACACATGCGGTGATCATCCGTTCACCCACACCGCGTCTCACAAAGACACGGCGGTTTGAACCAAAAATCTCAAATTTGGACTCCAGACCAAAGGACACATTTCCACTGGTCTAATGTCCATTGCTCGTGTTTCTTGGTCCAAGCAGGTCTCTTCTTCTTATTGGTGTCCTTTAGTAGTAGTTTCCTTGCAGCAATTCGACCATGAAGGCCTGATTCACACAGTCCCCTCTGAACAGTTGATGTTGAGATGTGTCTGTGACTTGAACTTTGTGAAGCATTTGGGCTACAATTTCTGAGGCTGGTAACTCTAATGAACTTATCCTCTGCAGCAGAGAACTCTGGATCTTCCATTCCTGTGGCGGTTCTCATGAGAGCCAGTTTCATCATAGCGCTGGATGTTTTTTGCGACTACACGAAGAAACGTTCAAAGTTCTTGAAAATGTTCCGTATTGACTGACCTTCATGTCTTAAGTTAATGATGGACTGTCATTTCTCTTTGCTTATTTGAGCTTTTCTTGCCATAATATGGACTTGGTCTTTTACCAAATAGGGCTGATTGGCTCAAACGCAAATTAACTTTTAAAAAGGCACACCTGTTAATTTAAATGCATTCCAGGGGATTACCTCATGAAGCTGGTTGAGAGAATGCCAAGAGTGCGCTGCTGTCATCAAGGCAAAGGGAGGCTATTTGAAGAATCTCAAATATAAAATATATTTTGATTTGTTTAACACTTTTTTGGTTACTACATGATTCCATATGTGTTATTTCATAGTTTTGATGTCTTCACTATTATTCTAAAATGTAAAAAATAGTAAAAATAAAGAATGAGTAGGTTTGTCCAAACTTTTGACTGGTAGTGTATATTGAAAACCAAATACTTCTAAACTTTTACTCAAGTAGTATTTTACTGGGTGACTTTCACTTTTACATGAGTCATTTTCAATTAAGGTATCTTTACTTTTACTCAAGTATGACCATTAGGTACTTTTTCCACCACTGCATTTCACTGTACATTTACATTTACATTTTAGTCATTTAGCAGACGCTCTTATCCAGAGCGACTTACAGGAGCAATTAGGGTTAAGTGCCTTGCTCAAGGGCACATTTACGTCATTTAGCAGACGCTCTTATCCAGAGCGACTCACAAATTAGTGCATTCACCCTGTAATAGTGCATTCACCCTGTAATAGTGCATTCACCCTGTAATAGTGCATTCACCCTGTAATAGTGCATTCACCCTGTAATAGTGCATTCACCCTGTAATAGTGAAGGTGTAAACTTGGCAGTAGAAAGCCTAAACAATATATTTGACCTTTCAGCTTTCCTATCAAATCTAAAAATGTCACGCAGACAACCTAATAAAATTAAAAACAATGACAAATGGTTTGATGAAGAATGCAAAAAACCCTAGACATTTTTTTAGAAACCTATCCAACCAAAAACATAGAGACCCAGAAAACAAGAGTCTACGCCTTCACTATGGTGAATCACTAAAATAATACAGAAATACACTACGGAAAAAGAAGGAACAGCATGTCAGAAATCAGCTCAATGTAATTGAGAATCCATAGACTCTAACCACTTCTGGGAAAATTGGAACACACTAAACAAAAAACAACATGAAGAGTTATCTATCCAAAATGGAGATGTATGGATAAACCACTTCTCCAATCTTTTTGGCTCTCTAACAAAAGACAAACAGAAAAAACATATATGATAAATTACAAATCTTAGAATCAGCTATTAAAGACAACTAGAACCCACTGGATTCTCCAATTACATTGAATGAACTACAGGACTAAATGAAAACCCTCCAACCCAAAAAGGCCTGTGGTGTTGATGGTTTCCTCAATGAAATGATAAAATATACAGACCACAAATTTCAATTGGCAATACTTAAACTCTTTAACGTCATCCTCAGCTCTGACATATTCCCCTATATTTGGAACCAAGGACTGATCACCCCAATCCACAAAAGTGGAGACAAATCTGACCCCAATAACTACCGTGGGATATGCGTCAACAGCAACCTTGGGAAAATCCTCTGCATTGTCAATAACAGCAGACTCATACATTTCCTCAGTGAAAACAGTGTACTGAGCAAATGTCAAATTGGCTTTTTACCAAATTACTGTACGACAGACCACGCATTCACCCTGCACACCCTAATTGACAAACAAACAAAGCAAAACAAAGGCATTGTCTTCCCTGTGAGACTGTGATTTGAAGGAGTCAGGCGTAGGAGGGTAAATCACAGAATACAGAGTTTATTCCGGAGGACACAGTTACGCTAGATAGCGTCAACAAAATACAGGCACACAGGGAACAATATCCCCGGAAATACAAGGTACGGTAGCTCAACCGAGCTACACTCAACTCACAAATAACAATCACCCACAAGGACAAGGGAGGCAGAGGGAACACTTATACATGTACTAATGAGGGGATATTAACCAGGTGTGTGTAATTGACAAGATAAGACAAATGTAATGATGAGATATGGAGCGGCAGTGGCTAGTAGGCCGGTGACGACGAACGCCGAAGCCTGCCCGAACAAGGAGGGGAGGCAGCTTCGGAGGAAGTCGTGACATTCCCATGCTTTGTTGATTTCAAATAAGCTTTTGACTCAATTTGGCATGATGTTGCAATAAAAATTGATGGAAAGCCGTGTTGAGGGAAAAACATCTGACATTGTAAACTCCATGTACACAAACAACAAGTGTGCCATTAAAATAGGCAAAAAACACATTCCATAACAAAGCCAATACCTACAGAGAGATTAACCTGGAGAAGAGTCCCCTAAACAAGCTGGTCCTGGGGCTCTGTTCACAAACACAAACAGACCCCACAGAGCCCCAGCACAGCAACAGCAACAGCAACACAATTAGACCCAACCAAATCATGAGAAAACAAAAAGATAATTACTTGACACATTGGAAAGAATTTACCAAAACACTGAGCAAATAAGAATGCTATTTGGCCCTAAACAGAGAGTACACAGTGTCGGAATACCTGAACACTATGAAATTAAGGAAAGCTTTGACTATGTACAGACTCAGTGAGCATGGCCTTGCTATTGAGAGAGGCTGCCATAGGCAGACCTGGCTCTCAAGAGAAGACAGGCTATGTGCACACTGCCCACAAAATGAGGTGGAAATTAGCTGCAACTACTAACCTCCTGCCAAATGTATGACCATATGACAGACACATACAGTGGCTTGCGAAAGTATTCACCCCCCTTGGCATTTTTCCTATTTTGTTGCCTTACAACCTGGAATTAAAATGGATTTTTGGGGGGTTAGTATCATTTGATTTACACAACATGCCTACCACTTTGAAGATGCAAAATAATTTTGGGGGTGAAACAAACAAGAACTAAGACCAAATAAAAGAGAACTTGAGCGTGTATAACTATTCACCCCCCCAAAGTCAATAATTTGTAGAGCCACCTTTTGCAGCAATTACACCTGTAAGTCTCTTGGGGTATGTCTCTATAAGCTTGGCACATATAGCCAATGGGATTTTTGCCCATTCTTCAAGGCAAAACTGCTCCAGCTCCTTCAAGTTGGATGGGTTCCGCTGGTGTACAGCAATCTTTAAGTCATACCACAGATTCTCAATTGGATTGAGGTCTGGGCTTTGACTAGGCCATTCCAAGATATTTAAATGTTTCCCCTTAAACCACTCAAGTGTTGCTTTAGCAGTATGCTTAGGGTCATTGTCCTGGTGGAAGGTGAACCTTCTTCCATATGTTTGGGGAGTCTCCCACATGCCTTTTGGCGAACACCAAACGTGTCTGCTTATTTCTTTCTTTAAGCAATGGCTTTTTTCTGGCCACTCTTCCGTAAAGCCCAGCTCTGTAGAGTGTACGGCTTAAAGTGGTCCTATGGACAGATACTCCAATCTCCGCTGTGGAGCTTTGCAGCTACTTCAGGGATATCTTTGGTCTCTTTGTTGCCTCTCTGATTAATGCCCTCCTTGCCTGGTCCGTGAGTTTTGGTGGGCGGCCCTCTCTTGGCAGGTTTGTTGTGGTGCCATATTCCTTCCATTTTTTAATAATGGATTTAATAATGGATTTAATGTTCAAAGTTACAGATTTTTTTTAAAAACCCAACCCTGATCTGTACTTCTCCACAACTTTGTCCCTGACCTGTTTGGAGAGCTCCTTGGTCTTCATGGTGCCGCTTGCTTGGTGGTGCCCCTTGCTTAGTGGTGTTGCAGTCTCTGGGGCCTTTCAGAACAGGTGTATATATACTGAGATCATGTGACAGATCATGTGACACTTAGATTGCACACAGGTGGACTTTATTGAACTAATTATGTGACTTCTGAAGGTCATTGGTTGTACCAGATCTTATTTAGGGGCTTCATAGCAAAGAGAAGAACAAACACAATTTTAAATACAACCCATATTTATGTTTATTTATTTTCCCTTTTGTACTAGAGAGAGAGAGAGAGAGAGAGAGAGAGAGAGAGAGAGAGAGAGAGAGAGAGAGAGAGAGAGAGAGAGAGAGAGAGAGAGAGAGAGAGAGAGAGAGAGAGAGAGAGAGAGAGAGAGAGAGAGAGAGAGAGAGAGAGAGAGAGAGAGAGAGAGAGAGAGAGAGAGAGAGATAATGATAATGAGATGGAGGGAAGACCATGTACTTCCTGGTAATTCATTATCTATAGTATAATCGAAGATCTTATAACCAGGAACCATCGAGAGGGTACACACACACACACACACAATAAATGTGAATGATTGGCTGAGCAAGTCCAGATCCTCATTTAGTGGGTTTTCAATATCGTAGTGAAACAGCTGTGGTGTGATTCTCTCTGATGTGAATAGAAGTCTCCAGAGGCATTACAGCACCACTAGAACACACTAGAACACATTAGAACACATTAGAACACACTAGAACACACTAGAACACAAATACAACGTTTATATCACCATTACATAAAATGTATGCACGCATGATTGTATGTCGCTTTGGATAAATAAGGGGTGTGCTTCATGAGCCAGACAAGGAATTGTGATCTATTGAAGGGGTGGGGGACGCTTGACCATTACGTCTGTATGTTATGATTAGAGGCCATGCATTCTCAGCCTATGCTAGGGTTTTTATGTGGTGTCCTCTTGATTGTTGCAGAGCTTATTAAAATGACAAGATGTATTGGTGCCTGGGGTATGTTTATGTTTTTATGTGGTATCCTCTTGATTGTTGTAGAGCTTATTAAAATGCCAAGATGTATTGGTGCCTGGGGCATGTTTATGTTTCCATTTACACTGAGTACACAAAACATTAGGAACATATTTACACAGTACATGTACTCCTCTTTATCAACCTCCATCTGTTTTTATATCTACACTACCAGTCAAAAGTTTGGACACACCTACTCATTCAAGGGGTTTTCTTTATTTTTACGATTTTTTACATTGTAGAATAATAGTGAAGACATCAAAACTACGAAATAGCACATATGGAATCATGTAGTAACCAGAAAAGTGTTAAACAAATCCAAATATATTTTATATTTGATATTCTTCAAATAGCCACCCTTTGCCTTGATGACATCTTTGCACACTCTTGGCATTCTCTCAACCAGCTTCATGAGGCAGTCACCTGAAATGCATTTCAATTAACAGGTGTGCCTTCTTAAAAGTTAATTTGTGGAATGTATTTATTTCTTAATGCGTTTGAGCCAATCAGCTGTGTTGTGACAAGGTAGGGGGGTATACAGAACATAGCCCTATTTGGTAAAAGACCAAGTCCATATTATGGCAAGAACAGCTCAAATAAGCAAAGAGAAACGACAGTGCATCATTACTTTAAGACATGAAGGTCAGCCAATACGGAACATTTCAAGAATGTTTAAAGTTTCTTCAAGTGCAGTCACAAAAACCATCAAGCGCTATGATGAAACTGGCTCTCATGAGGACCGCCACAGGAGATTTTTGGATTCGGTGTGGTTGAACGGATGATCTCTGCATGTGTAGTCCCACCGTAAAGCATGGAGGAGGAAGTGTTATGGTGTGGGGGTGCTTTGCTGGTGACTGTCTGTAATTTATTTAGAATTCAAGGCACACTTAACCAGCATGGCTACCACCGCATTCTGCAGCAATACGCCATCCCTTGTGGTTTGGACTTAGTGGGACTATCATTTGTTTTTCAACAGGACAATGCCCCAACACACCTCCAGGCTGTGTAAGGGCTATTTTACCAAGAAGGAGAGTGATGGAGTGCTGCATCAGATGACCTGGCCTCCACAATCCTCCGACCTCAACCCAATTGAGATGGACAGCAGAGTGAAGGAAAAGCAACCAACAAGTGCTCAGCATATGTGGGAACTCCTTCAAGACTGTTGGAAAAGCATTCCAGGTGGAGCTGGTTGAGAGAATGCCAAGAATGTGCAACGCTGTCATCAAGGCAATGGGTGGCTATTTGAAGAATCTCAAATATAAAATATATTTTGATTTGTTAAACACTTTTTTGGTTACTACATGATTCCAAATGTGTTATTTCATAGTGTTGATGTCTTCACTATTATTCTACAATGTAGAAAATAGTAAAATTAAAGAAAAACCCTTGAATGAGTATGTGTTCTAAAACTTTTGACTGGTAGTGTATATACTTTACCAGTTTGAGTGTGTCAAGAACTGCAAAGCTGCTGGGTTTTTCACGCTCAACAGTTTCCCGTGTGTATCAAGAATGGTCCACCACCCAAAGGACATCCAGCCAACTTGATACAACTGTGGGAAGCATTGGAGTGAACATGGGCCAGCATCCCTGTGGAACGCTTTCGACAGTCCATGCCCCAACAAGTTGAGGCTGTTCTGAGGGAAAAAGGGGGTGCAACTCATTATTAGGAAGGTGTTCCTAATGTTTTGTACACTCAGTGTATATATGGTGCCTGGGGCATGTTTATGTTCACATTTAAATATGTAAATATATAACACAATTCATCAGGCATCTAAGGGTAAGAGAAATCCCAGGGCAGAGTGATCCACTCATCCATTTACACCCTGTGGGATCTTACTATAGCAACAGTCCAAGGCTGCGTCCCAAATCGCACCCGATTCCCTATATATTGCACTGCTTTTGAACAGAGCTCTATGGGCCATGGTCAAAAGTAGTACCAAAGGTAGTGCACTATGTAGAGAGAAGGGTGCCATTTGGGATGCGTATTCAATCCATGCGAGGGCCTGGGATCGGGAGAGACACTTAAGTGTTTTAGTACTATATCTCTTGACACAATGATGAAAATAATCATGGCCTCTAAACCTTCAAGCTGCATACTGGATCCTATTCCTACTAAACTGCTGAAGGAGCTGCTTCCTGTGCTTGGCCCTCCTATGTTGAACATAATAAACAGCTCTCTATCCACCGGATGTGTACCAAACTCACTAAAAGTGGCAGTGATAAAGCCTCTCTTGAAAAAGCCAAACCTTGACCCGGAAAATATAAAAAACTATCGGCCTATATCGAATCTTCCATTCCTCTCAAAAATTTTAGAAAAAGCTGTTGCGCAGCAACTCACTGCCTTTCTGAAGACAAACAATGTATACGAAATGCTTCAGTCTGGTTTTAGACCCCATCATAGCACTGAGACTGCACTTGTGAAGGTGGTAAATGACCTTTTAATGGCGTCAGACCGAGGCTCTGCATCTGTCCTCGTGCTACTAGACCTTAGTGCTGCCTTTGACACCATCGATCACCACATTCTTTTGGAGAGACTGGAAACCCAAATTGGTCTACACGGACAAGTTCTGGCCTGGTTTAGATCCTACCTGTCGGAAAGATATCAGTTTGTCTCTGTGAATGGTCTGTCCTCCGACAAATCAACTGTACATTTCGGTGTTCCTCAAGGTTCCGTTTAGGACCACTATTGTTTTCACTATATATTTTACCTCTTGGGGATGTTATTCGAAAACATAATGTTAACTTTCACTGCTATGCGGATGACACACAGCTGTACATTTCAATGAAACATGGTGAAGCCCCAAAATTGCCCTCGCTAGAAGCCTGTGTTTCAGACATAAGGAAGTGGATGGCTGAAAACTTTTTACTTTTAAACTCGGACAAAACAGAGATGCTTGTTCTAGGTCCCAAGAAACAAAGAGATCTTCTGTTAAATCTGACAATTCATCTAGATGGTTGTAAAGTCGTCTCAAATAAAACTGTGAAGGACCTCGGTGTTACTCTTGACCCTGATCTCTCTTTTGACGAACATATCAAGACTGTTTCAAGGACAGCTTTTTTCCATCTACGTAACATTGCAAAAATGCTAGCTTCCCTACACTGGCTTCCTGTTAAGGCAAGGGCTGATTTCAAGGTTTTACTGTTAACCTATAAAGCGTTACATGGGCTTGCTCCTACCTATCTTTCCGAGTTGGTCCTGCCGTACATACCAATACGTACGCTACGGTCACAAGACGCAGGCCTCCTAATTGTCCCTAGAATTTCTAAGCAAACAGCGGGAGGCAGGGCTTTCTCCTATAGATCTCCATTTTTATGGAACAGTCTGCCTACCCATGTGAGAGACGCAGACTCGGTCTCAACCTTTAAGTCTTTACTGAAGACTTATCTCTTCAGTAGGTCATATGATTGAGTGTAGTCTGGCCCAGGAGTGTGAAGGTGAACGGAAAGGCTGGAGCAACGAACAGCCCTTGCTGTCTCTGCCGGGCTGGTTCCCCTCTCCACTGGGGTTCTCTGCCTCTAACCCTGTTGCAGGGGCTGAGTCACTGGCTTGCTGGTGCTCTTTCATGCCGTCCCTGGGAGGGGTGCGTCACTTGAGTGGGTTGAGTTACTGACGTGATCTTCCTGTCTGGGTTGGCGCCCCCCCTTGGTTTGTGCTGTGGTGGAGACCTCTGTGGGCTATACTGGCCTTGTCTCAGGATTGTAAGTTGGTGGTTGGGGATATCCCTCTAGTGGTGCGGGGGCTGTGCTTTGGCGGAGTGGGTGGGGTTATATCCTTCCTGTTTGGCCCTGTCCGGGGTTTCTTCGGATGGGGCCACAGTGTCTCCGGACCGCTCCTGTCTCAGCCTCCAGTATTTATGCTGCAGTAGTTTATGTGTCGGGGGGCTGGGGTTAGTTGGTTATACCTGGAGTACTTCTCCTGTCTTATCCAGTGTCCTGTGTGAATTTAAGTATGCTCTCTCTAATTCTCTCGTTCTCTCTTTCTCTCTGAGAACCTGAGCCCTAGGACCATACGTCAGGACTACCGGGCATGATGACACCTTGCTGTCCCCAGTCCGCCTGGCCTTGCTGCTATTCCAGTTTCAACTGTTCTGCCTGCGGCTACGAAACCCCCTACCTGTCCCAGACCTGCTGTTTTCAACTCTTTAATGATCGGCTATGAAAAGCCAACTGAGAGACCTGAGCCCTAGGACCATACGTCGGGACTACCGGCCGTGGTGACTCCTTGCTGTCCCCAGTCCGCCTGGCCTTGCTGCTATTCCAGTTTCAACTGTTCTGCCTGCAGTTATGGAACCCCTACCTGTCCCAGACCTGCTGTTTTCAACTCTTAATGATCGGCTATGAAAAGCCAACTGAGATTTATTCCTGATTATTATTTGACCATGCTTGTCACTTATGAACATTTTTGAACATCTTGGCATGGTTCTGTTATAATCTCCACCCGGCACAGCCAGAAGAGGACTGGCCACCCCTCATAGCCTGGTTCCTCTCTAGGTTTCTTCCTAGGCTTTCGCCTTTCTAGGGAGTTTTTCCTAGCCACCGTGCTTCTACACCTGCATTACTAGCTGTTTGGGGTTTTAGGCTGGGTTTCTGTACAGCACTTCGAGATATTAGCTGATGTAAGAAGGGCTATATAAAATAAAATTGATTGATTGATTGATGTACCAACACCAGAAGCACAGCAAGACAGTAATACAGTAATACAGTAATACAGCAATACAGTAATACAGTAATACAGTAATACAGTAATACAGCAATACAGTAATACAGTAATACAGTAATACAGTAATACAGTAATACAGTAATACAGTAATACAGCAATACAGTGATACAGTGATACAGTAATACAGTAATACAGTGATACAGTAATACAGTAATACAGTGATACGGTAATACAGCAACACAGTAATACAGTGATACAGTAATATAGCAATACAGTAATACAGTGATACTGTAATACAGTAATACAGTAATACAGTGATACAGTAACACAGTAATACAGTGATACAGTAATAAAGTAATACAGTGATACAGTAATACAGTAATACAGTAATACAGTAATACAGTGATACAGTAATACAGGGATACAGTGATACAGTAACACAGTAATACAGTAATGCAGTAATACAGTAATACAGTAATACAGTGATACAGTAATACAGTAATACAGTGATACAGTAACACAGTAATACAGTAATAAAGTAATACAGTAATACAGTAATACAGTAATACAGTAACAAAGTAGTCCAAAGTAGTGCATTCAAACACAGACGACACTATCTCATGCTGTGTAACTCTGCTGTTTAAATATAACACTCTTCACCTCCACATGCACACACACGCACGCACACACACACACACACACACACACACACACACACACACACACACACACACACACACACAGCTGCAGCTTAGAGAGGGAGAACGTTTGTTAGGGGTAACACTCGATAGCTCTCTACTGACGGAACTCATTTGAATTGTTAATGGAGGTAGACTATGTTTGAGGAGAATACAGAACAGGAAATATACAGTGTGTGTGTGTGTGTGTGTGTGTGTGTCGATGTGTGTGTGTGTGTGTGTTTTGGCCCCTTCTGAATGTCCCTGTCCCCAGGGGAGGGATCCTGTTCTGAAGCAACCATGTTGATGTAATTGGACACAATAAACGCTATGATATGCCGGACACAAATAGCTTTGTGCTTTGCATGAATTAATTATTTTGATTTGGTATGATAAAGGGCTGCAGTAGAACATTGTGATTTGGTATGATAAAGGCCTGCAGTAGAACATTGTGATTTGGTATGATAAAGGGCTGCAGTAGAACATTGTGCGTTCTGTATCATAAACCGCCTGTAAAAAATGTCAGCAGTATGAATGGGCTCCATGAAGCATGATGCTCTGCGTGTGTTTCGTGTGTGTGCGTGTGTGTGTGTGTCTGTGTGTGTGAGCACAATACCCTGAGCGAATGTTATCCTCACATTATTAGCATACTAATCATATGAAAAAGCTCATGCATACATTTCCTTTTATTATAAAGACTCATGAAATGCATTATATGGTTCCATCCCAAATGGCACCCAATTCCCTATGTAGTGCACTACTTTTGACAAGAGCCTTATGTAGTGCACTATAAAGGGAATAGGGTGCCATTTGGGATGCATACTATGTAACCGACGCCAACAACAAGATATACTGTTATGTTCAGTAAAATGGCTCCATTCATGGCATACCAGATTGTGACCTCTAAAGAAGTTCAATAGTTTGACTACAGCCTCCGTTCCAAATGATCGACAAATGCATTAGTCATGCAGGGAATGCTGGGTAATTTTAATCTCAATACATCTATATCTCCCCTCCGTCTTTTGTTCAATGCTGTTGGTTGGTTCATATTGTAGACGCAATGTTCTTTGTAGTTGTGCTTTGCGATACAACACATTACCTAGTGATAGTATGCATTATGTATGTGTGTATGTGTAGAACTTACCATTATGATGCCAATAATTGGTTTGTGTAAATTAGACATTCAAAGGTTTACACACATTACATTTGCAAACAAACTCTCCCCACTAGATAATGATGGGTTGCAATTATACAATAATATCCAATGTGAGTTAATTTGCATATCTTTGAAATTGTGCAACACACACATGGAGGACTGCGTCCCGTTCGGTTATGTAACCCCCTTCTGCTGCTCACCTCAGAGCTGACTGGTTCTCTGTGTGCACACACACACACACACACAGACAAATAGGCACACACGCACGCACACACACACACAGACAAACACACATGCACACGCACGCACACACACACACATACACACATACACACACACACACACAGAGAACGAGTGCTCTGGCGCTCTCCCAACGCCCACACCCTCATCACATTAGCTGCAGGAGAGAAGTCACTCCATTGAAGGATGTCTCTTAAATTTAGATAAAAAAGAGAGTCATTGATTCAGTTTGGCTTTATGGCTCCTAATTAGGGTTGCAAAGCTACCGGTATATACCAAAGTTACTGAAATCGTCAGTAATTTCGGTAAATAAAAGAAAATCTATGACAATCTATCATAACTTTGGTAATTTATAGTTGAATAACTTTGTAAAAAAGTATTCATAGAGTATTCAATTCCAACAATGGAATTATTTTAACACACACACGCATGCACACGTACGCACACGTACGCACACACACACACACACACACACACACACACACACACACACACACACACACACACACACACACACACACACACACACACACACACACACACACACACACACACACACACACACACACACACACACACACACACACACACACACAAACCCCCACCCACTCTACTGCAGCTCTACTGCTCTGTGATTAATTCCATGCATGCGATGTGGGTGGACCGGTCTGTAACTGCACTCTCTGGAGAAAGATGGGTTGGTGTCCCAAATGGCACCCTATTCCCTATGTAGTGCACTACTTTTGACCAGGGTTCTATGACCCCTTCTCAAAAATAGTGCACTATAAAGGGAATAGTGTGCCAGTTGGGACGCAACCAGGGCCCTAATGGAGGGTACTTAAACTACCTGTCAGGAGCACAGCAACTCTCTGATTAAGAGTCACAGGCTGCATCCCAAATGGCACCATATCTCCTATATAGTGCTCTACTTTTGACCAGAGCTCTATGACCCCTTTTCAAAAAGTAGTGCACTATAAAGGGAATAGGGTGCCATTTGGGACGCATAAAACAGAGAGTTTCTTCTGCTCAAAGTGTATTCCTCATCAGACGTGGGGTTGGAGAGCTCCGTTGGGTTCAGACATCTTGACTCATTACCTTCATTAAGAAAAGATGCAGAAAGATAGGCCACTTTACAGGAAGATGGTTTATCAATGACCCAAGCCCAGCTCAGTTATTCCCTACCATTGTGTCGCTGAGTTGACATAATGCTTCAGCCAATGTACATTATCCCAGGGGCATTGGAAGACACAATGTGAGTAACCTAATTTATGTCCGCCTAACTGCCCTGAATGCCTCTCCTACAGCTATTGTATGCAGTAATCATGTGCCTATGAACCAAATTTATACTGTTAGCACTCAGGCGGTGTGCCCTAGTAGGAAGTCCACTGTGTGCAGCTCACCCTGCACTAACATAAATAACATGAGCATGTCTACTTCTGCTAAGCTTCCCAGTAAAGCAATGAAAACAATCAAGCATCCCAGAAAAGTGCTAAAAATAGCCCACGTTAACATATGTAGCTTAAGAAAAAAGGTTCATGAAATCAATAATTTCCTAGTAACAGACGACATTCATATTCTGACAATCTCTGAAACTCACTTAGATAATACCTTTGATGATACAGTGGTAGCAATACATGGTTATAACATCTACAGAAATGACAGAAATGCTAAAGGTGGAGGCGCTGACATTTATATTCAGAACCACATTCCTGTAAAGCTTAGAGAGGATTTCATGTTAAATACTGTTTAAATAATATGGCTACAGGTTCATCTGCCTCACCTAAAGCCCATTCTGGTGGGAAGCTGCTATAGACCACCAAGTGCTACCAGTCAGTATCAGGATAACATGTGTGAAATGCTTCATAATGTATGTGATATCAACAGAGAGGTATATTTTCTGGGTGATTTAAATATTGACTGGCATTCATCAAGCTGACCACTCAAGAAAAAGCTTCAAACTGTAACTACAGTTCCTTGAAAAAGTATTCATCCCCCTTGGCGTTTTTCCTATTTTGTTGCATTACAACCTGTAATTTAAATGGATTTCATGTAATGGACATACACAAAATAGTCCAAATTGGTGAAGTGAAATGAAAAAAATAACTTGTTTCAAAAAGTTATACAAAATAAATAATGGAAAAGTGGTGCGTGCATATGTTTTCACCCCATTTGCTATGAAGCCCCTAAATAAGATCTGGTGCAACCAATTACCTTCAGAAGTCACATAACTAGTTAAATAAAGTCCACCTGTGTGCAATCTAAGTGTCACATGATCTGTCACATGATCTCAGTATATATACACCTGTTCTGAAAGGCCCCAGAGTCTGCAACACCACTAAGCAAGGGGCACCACCAAGCAAGCAGCACCATGAAGACCAAGGAGCTCTCCAAACAGGTCAGGGACAAAGTTGTGGAGAAGTACAGATCAGGATTGGGTTATAAAAATATATCCGAAACTTCGAACTTCCCATTGTTAAAAAATTGAAAGAATATGGCACCACAACAAACCTGCCAAGAGAGGGCCACCCACCAAAACTCACGGACCGGGCAAGGAGGGCATTAATCAGAGAGGCAACAAAGAGACCAAAGATAACCTTGAAGGAGCTGCAAAGCTCCACAGTGGAGATTGGAGTATCTGTCCATAGGACCACTTTAAGCCGTACACTCCACAGAGCTGGGCTTTACGGAAGAGTGGCCAGAAAAAAGCCATTGCTTAAAGAACAAAAATAAGCAGACACGTTTGGTGTTGATGATCAGTCTATAATTTTAATGGTAGATTTATTTGAACAGTGAGAGACAGAATAACAACAAAGAAATCCAGTGGCCTAGCCAGTCTCCAGACCTTAATCCCATAGAAAATATGTGGAGGGAGCTGAAGGTTCGAGTTGCCAAATGTCAGGCTCGAAACCTTAATGACTTGGAGAAGATCTGCAAAGAGGAGTGGGACAAAATCCCTCCTGAGATGTGTGCAAACCTGGTGGCCAACTACAAGAAACGTCTGACCTCTGTGATTGCCAACAAGGGTTTTGCCACCAAGTACTAAGTCATGTTTTGCAGAGGGGTCAAATACTTATTTCCCTCATGAAAATGCAAATCATGTGTTTTTCTGGATTTTTTTGTTGTTATTCTGTCTCTCATTGTTCAAATAAACCTACCATTAAAATTATAGACTGATCATTTCTTTGTCAGTGGGCAAACGTACAAAATCAGCAGGGGATCAAATACTTTTTTCCCTCACTGTAAGAGGTCATACAATACGTTTTGTAGTGATTCCTATGTTGTTGATATAAATCATATTTGTTGGTCCGTGGTGTGTAATGAGAAGCAACCAGATGCTGCGCTTGACACATTTATGAAATTGCTTATTCCAGTTACTGATAAGCATGCACCCACTAAGAAAATGACTGTAAAAATGGTTAAATCCCCATGGATTGATGAGGAATTGAAAAATGGTATGGTTGAGAGCGATGAGGCAAAAGGAATGGCAAATAACCTCCTGTAGCTCAATTGACACAGCATGGTATTTGCAACGCCAGTGTTGTGGGTTCGATTCCCATGGGGGGCCTGTATGAAAAATGTATGCACTCGCTAACTGTAAGTCGCTCTGGATAAGAGCGTCTGCTAAATGACTAAAATGTAAATAAGTCTGGCTGCACAACCGACTGGCAAGTTGAGAAATCATGTAACTAAACTGAATAAAAATATGAAGAAACTATACTATGAAACAAAGATAAATGACATAAAGAATGCTATGGAGCACCTTAAATGTAATTTTGGGTGAAAAGGCAAACTCAGCTCTATCATTCATTGAATCAGATGGCTCATTCATCACAAAACCCACTGATATTGCCAATTACTTTCATTATTTTTTAATTGGCAAGATTAGCAAACTTAGGAATGACATGCCAGCAACAAACACTAACATTACACATCCAAGTATAACTGATCAAATTATGAAAGACAAGCATTGTAATTTGAATTCCGTAAAGTGAGTGTGGAAGAAGTGAAAAAAGTATTGTTATCTATCAACAATGACAAGCCACCGGGGTCTGACAATTTGGATGGAAAATTACTGAGGATAATAGCGGACGATATTGCCACTCCTATTTGCCATATTTTCAATCTAAGACTACTAGAAAGTGTGCCCCCTCAGGCCTGGAGGGAAGCAAAAGTATTTACGCTACCCAAGAATAGTAAAGCCCCCTTTACTGGCTCAAATAGCCAACCAATCAGCCTCAAATCAAATCAAATCAAATCAAATTTTATTGGTCACATGCGCCGAATACAACAAGTGCAGACATTACAGTGAAATGGTGTTTGACCAGATACAATACTATTTTACAGTAAACAAATTGACAACAGACTTTCAGCACACTTATAGGGAAGGACATTCAAAAAGCACGGCACTTACACAAATTACTAATGATTGGCTGAGAGAAATTGATGATAAAAAGATTGTGGGAGCTGATATGTTAGATTTCAGTGGGGCTTTTGACATTATCGATCATAGTCTGCTGATGAATAAACATATGTGTTATGGCTTTACACCCCCTGCTAAATTGTGGATAAAGAGTTACCTGTCTAACAGAACACAGAGGGTGTTCTTTAATGGAAGCCTCTCCTAGGGCTGTGGCGGTCACACAATTTTGTCAGCCGGTGATTGTCAAGCAAATAACTGTCGGTCTCAAGGTAATTGACTGTGAATTAACATAAACACATTTAGCGTCTCCTGGCTTCCACATATAGCCTACAAGCCATTTTAAAAAGTCTAATAAATCCATGTAATATAGCCTTCACCTTCACAATAAATCCATGATTTATTTTAGACAGGTCTAAAGAAGCATGATATGAAGAAAATGTAGACTATTTCATAAGAAAAGAATAGCATACTCTGAGTTGTCCTTATGTTAGGTCCTGATGTGGCTATGCCAAATGGCTGTGGGCTACACTAGTTCATTTAGCAGACAAGATTTGCTTATAATTCCGTGGCATTCTTTTATATTATTTTATAGTATGAAGAATACAATTGAACAAAGCTGAATAAAATAGAAAGGTTATTTTCTCCAAACGATGTAAGGGAGTGCGCACATGCGGCTATTCTGTGTTGAGCGGTTAACAAAGAAATAGGTACTCCTATATGCTTAATTTAGAGTTATTAATGTAACTTTAGTTGTTCTACAAACGTTGGGCTATATGTTTTGATTTTTAATAGATTGTAAGGCTGCATGATGAGACTCTAATGATGATTTCAAAAAAGTCGCTTGAAAGGCGTGAGCTCTGCTTAGTTTTTTCCGCAGGCTGTACACACTCCAATAGTGTCTCATTCACAATTTGACAAGCACTTGATAATGCCTCTAATTTCACGGCGGCATCCCCTTTGTGGCCGTAATGCACCCTAAAAAAATCCATGCCTTTTGCGGCCCGGAGTGCTGCGTTGTGCCCTTCTCCCTGAGTGTGGTGCACAATCCGAAGAGTCTTTCACACACGGCTCTCCATCACATGATCGGGTCTTTCTCACAGGCTACAAGTTAAGACATACACATCGGGGACGCAACTGTGCGCGTCCTTATCCAATTCCGAGGTGCATATTGAAGATATTGGAAGAACTGTCAGCCGACAAGATGAGTAGGCCTAACGAACAGCAAAAGCCCTAGACTGTGTCTATCTACTATCCCCCATTGTACAAAAGTCAACCTATTCTATTCTGTGCGAGAAATAAATATTCCAAACATTGTCTGCGACAGTTGTGGGATGCGATAGAGCCCAAATTAATACAACCACTAGCATAAAAAAAAAGCAATGTGGCTGACGCAACAGATCAGACTAATCGGTCATGTGGAATTTGACTGCCTTCATGGCTGGTGTGGCGGTAATACGGTCACTGCAACAGCCCTAGCTTCTCCAACATAATCCAGGTAGAATCAGGAATTCCCCAGGGCAGCTGTCTGGGCCCCTTACTTTTTCAATATTTACTAATGACAGCCCATTGCATCAAAAAGGTCAGCTATTACAGCGAGTGAAATCACTGCAACACTTAACAAAGTGCTGTAGTTAGTTTCAGAATGGGTGGCAGGGAATAAGTTAGTCCTAAATATTTCAAAAACTAATAGCATTGTATTTGGGACAAATCATTCACTAAACCATAAACCTCAACTAAATCTTGTAATAAATAATATGGAAATTGAGCAAGTTGAGGTGACTAAACTGCTTGGTGTAACCCTGGATTGTAAACTGTCATGGTCAAAACATGTTGATACAACAGTAGCTAAGATGGGGAGAAGTCCATAATAAAGCACTGCTCTGCCTTTTTAACAACACTATCAACAAGGCAAGTCCTACAGGCTCTAGTTTTGTTGCACCTGGACTAATGTTCAGTCGTGTGGTCAGGTGCCACAAAGAGAGACCTCTGAAAATTATAATTGGCTCAGAACAGGGCTGCACAGCTGGCCCTTAAATGTACATGGTGGCTAACATTAATAATATGCATGTAAATCTCTCATGGCTCAAAGTGGAAGCGAGATTGACTTCATCACTACTTGTTTTTGTAAGCAGTGTTGACATGCTGAATGCACCGAGGTGTCTGTTTAAACTACTAGCACACAGCTCGGACCCTCATGCATACCCCACAAGACATGCCACCAGAGGTCTCTTCACAATCCCCTTGTCAAGAACAGACTATGGGAGGCTCACAGTACTACATAGAGCCATGGCTACATGGAACTCTATTCCACATCAGGTAACTGATGCAAGCAGTTAAAGAATCAGAAAAAAAAGAGATAAAAATGCACCTTGGAAGAGCAGGGACTGTGAAGAGACACACACACAGGCACAGACACACATACACATGATAAGACATGCACTCTACACATATACACATGGATGTTGTATTGTAAATATATGATAGTGGTGTAGTGGCCTGAGGGAACACACTAAATGTATTGGTGTTATGAAATGTAATGTCATGTAATATGGAAGAGTAGCTGTAGCTGTTGCCTTGGCAGGAACTAATGGGGATCCATAATAAACCCCAGGAAGAGTCGCTGCTGCCTTGGCAGGAACTAATGGGGATCCTTACAAATACAAAACGCAAATACCCAGTAAAGTGATGCATTTCATTGGTTTACCAGTGGTTTTTATTAAAAGTAGTAACAACTGCATTTTCATAAAAAAATGGAGACAAAGCCTTACATACTGTATAACAAGCCTCGCCATTAGACCTTTATATCAATACTTATATCTAACAAGACATATCTAACAAGACTTATATCTAACAAGACATATCTAACAAGCCTTATATCTAATAAGCCTTATATCTAACAAGACTTATATCTAACAAGACTTATATCTAATAAGCCTTATATCTAACAATACTTATATCTAACAAGACTTATATCTAACAATACTTATATCTAACAAGCATTATATCTAACAAGACTTATATCTAACAAGACTTATATCTAACAATACTTATATCTAACAAGACTTATATCTAACCAGCTTTGTCAGCAGACAGCCAGTTCTGTTTCCATATGTAACCTGCAGGTCAGTATAGGATGAAAATGTCTACAATGCGTAGGCCTGTATTGAAATAGCAAGCTGGCTGATGACATATCTGTCCAATGAGTGAAGTTGTGCTTGACTTGGCTGCTCTTAGTTCAAGGTGGTGGATTCAGCAGAAGCCTTCTATAATGTCCTGTCATTCCCCTAGAGACCACAGCACACCCTATAGTCTGGAAAATTCAGTTCCACGTCGGTGCGTATCCTCTTGACAAAATTTGTTGACTCATCACAGTCCAAATGAAAGGCTTCGGTTGTGTCCCAAATGGCACCCTATTCACTATTTAGTGCACTACTTTTGACCAGGGCCCACAGTAGAGCACTATGCATAGGGTGTCATTTGGGATGCAGTCTTCAGGAGGAGTGCAGCGTTTTCTAATGAAGAGGGAGAAGTCAGAAAGTCAGCTACTGTAGAGAAGATACCAATCCACAGACACTTTCCTAACACATTAGCATCAGGCCAGATGGGATGAATATAACAATTGAATTGGGATGTTTGCTGCCAGAATACTCAAAAAGCATCTCCAACCTAATTTGGTTTCCTGTAGTTCTGCCTCAAAGTGGTTTACAGATGCCTGCAGTAGATGCAGATGCTGACAAACAGGTTTTCACATCCTTGAATTTAATTTTTACAAAACACAGAGGGATTAATGATTTAATTCTGCCAAGGAAATTAGCCGGTAAATGTAAAACCCAACATCAACTCCTTTGCAGTATTGTGTTGCAGAGATTGGGGTTCGTCCCAAATGCCTCACTATTCCTATATAGTGCACTACTGTTGACCAGGGACCTACTGTTTAGTTCTGCTGAAGTAGAAAATGAGTGGGGAAAAAGGCGCAGGAGTCACGTGTTTCTTTTTCATAACACCTCTCCTAACCAACAGTGTAATTGCACTGTAACCTTCAAGGAGCTCAATTAGGTAGGAAAGGGATTGTTTGTTACCAGACTGTCAAGAATAACCATGGTGCCACAACAGTGACTCCTGCGCCCTGCTACTCGTCAATAATGACATCATAGTTAAATACAGTTTTTTGGCATTTAGACTCTTCTAAGATCAGAGACTGCTCTTTCCTGCAACAACAGCCTCTACAGGGCTCTGTGAGACAATGTGTGTGTGTGCATGTGTGTGTGTGTGTGTGTGTGTATGTGTGTGTCTGTGTGCGCGTGTGTGCACACAGCTGGAGGTAGTTATCTCCATCACACCTGGATGCAGGTTTCGAGCCAATGTCTCCCCTCTCACCCAGCCAATCTCTCCCCTCTCACCCAGTCCTGATGGGGTCCCCTGAAGGACCCCATCAGACCCACACACACCTTAACATTCCTTCCTCCAGCATCTCTCCTCATCCCATCTCTCCTCCAGCATCTCTCCTCATCCCATCTCTCCTCATCCCATCTCTCCTCATCCCATCTCTCCTCAACCCATCTCTCCTCATCCCATCCATCCTCCAGCATCTCTCCTCATCCCATCTCTCCTCATCCCATCTCTCCTCATCCCATCCCTCCTCCAGCATCTCTCCTCATCCCATCTCTCCTCATCCCATCTCTCCTCATCCCATCTCTCCTCCAGCATCTCTCCTCATCCCATCTCTCCTCATCTCATCTCTCCTCATCCCATCCATCCATCCTCATCCCATCTCTCCTTATCCCATCTCTCCTCATCCCATCCATCCTCATCCCATCTCTCCTCATCCCATCTCTCCTCATCCCATCTCTCCTCATCCCATCCATCCTCATCCCATCTCTCCTCATCCCATCTCTCCTCATCCCATCTCTCCTCATCCCATCTCTCCTCATCCCATCTCTCCTCATCCCATCCATCCTCATCCCATCTCTCCTCATCCCATCTCTCCTCATCCCATCCCTGGCAATTGAACAGATCCTGACCAGATGGGATGGGGATGCAGGGGTAAATAAATTGAGCTATATATTGGATCCCCATATAGTTCCTGGAGCTGTCCTAAAAGAAGAGGAGGGGTGCATCGAGATATAAAGGTGTGGGATGCAGTAAATAACTTTACTTAACGGTAGGGCTCATTCAGAACAACTTACTCTAGAGATAAGTATGGACATGCGTAAGGTTTAATTAAGTTTTTATGAGTGTCCATTTTAGGGCAACAACATTATGAAGCCAACATTGGCATCTGGCGTTCAGTCCTCATGTCATCTGTTGTTTGCTACAGAAGCATAAAATGAGCTGAAGGGATTTCATGGCTTGGGGTGCATCTCAAATGGCACCCTATTTCCTATATAGTGCACTATTTTTTGCCATAGGGCCCTGGTCAAAAGTAGTGTACTATATAGTGAATAGGGAATCATTTGGGACGCATTTGAGACGCATGGGACGCAACCTTGCAGTGCTTCCCTGTTGATTGCGTGCCAAATCTGTTCTTGTTAAGACCTTCTGCTGACATGAATATGACGTGGAAGCTTCACCCAGAGACTTATAGATTCAGACAGGCAGATGCTCCTCAGATTACATGCGTCCATTGTGATCTCAACGCTAAACATGACATGGAGAACATGGCTGACGCAAACAATTACAATCAAGCCCAACCCAAACGTCTGGGGAATCAGCCTCCTTTGACGGCAGGTAAGACCTTGTTTATTAGAGGCATACAGTACGGTAGAATAGTACTGTATAATAGTATTGTAGACTAGTACTATATAACTGTATTGTAGAATAGTACTGTATAATAGTATTGTAGACTAGTACTATATAACTGTATTGTAGAATAGTACTGTAGAATAGTTTTGTAGACTATTATTGTAGACTAGTACTGTATAATAGTATTGTAGAATAGTACTGTAGAATAGTACTGTAGAATAGTACTGTAAAATAGTACTGTAGAATAGTACTGTAAAATAAGTGATTCATGCATTAATGAAGGTTACTCTTTTAAAACAGAGAGGGGCCCTCTGAAGAACACCATCCTTTTCTCACTTGACATCTTCTTTGTCTTGTTTTTCCAGAAGCCCAAAGAGATTAGAGGGGAGGATGTGACAGCTGGCAGTGTGTCTGTGTGTGTGTGGTGGTGCGGGGCTGCTTTTGAAAAGAAGAAACTTCAGTCTTCACAGGCATGTTTAATCTCCACCTCCCCACCCAAATCAACCTCACCAGCTGTGAGATCATGAGTATGTGTGTGTGTGTGTGTGTGTAACCCTAACCTTAACCCGTAACCCTAACCCTAACCCCTAACCCCTAACCATAACCCTAATTCTAACCCTACACCTAACCCCTAACCCTTAACCTAACCCCTAACAATAACCCTAATTCTAACCCTAACCCTAAACCTAACCCCTATGCTTAATTAGCCTTTGTCTTCGAGAGAGACGTGGAAAATGTCCCCACCAGGGAGAACTATCCTTGTTTTACTTTTGGGGACTTTTGGGAATTTCAGGTCCTCATGAGGATAGAAGAATAAGACACACACACACACACACACACACACACACAAACATCCCTCAATATACTCCCACACATATACTCCCACACACACACACACACACACACACACACACAAACATCTCTCAATATACTCCCTTTCAGTCAGCTAGACAGACCCTGTCTACAAGTCCCTCACCAGCCTTCACTCAAGCACGCACGCGCACACACACACACACACACGCACACACACACACACACACACACGCACGCACACACACACACACACACACACACACACACACACACACACACACACACACACACACACACACCACAGACTGTCAGCTTCAAGGCTGCTATGGGTATCCCACCCCGCCACTCAAACGCCTTCATAACAGTTTGACTTCAACAAAGACTTTAAGAGAGAAGCACAACCACAGTGATTCAGGGATCTAACAGAGAAATCCTACCACAGTGCTTCAGGGATCTAACAGAGAAATCCTACCACATTGCTTCAGGGAACTAACAGAAAAATCCTACCACAGTGCTTCAAGGAACTAACAGAAAAATCATACCACAGTGCTTCAGGGATCTAACTGAGAAATCCTACCACAGTGCTTCAGGGATCTAACAGTGAAATCCTACCACAGTGCTTCAGGGATCTAACTGAGAAATCCTACCACAGTGCTTCAGGGATCTAACAGTGAAATCCTACCACAGTGCTTCAGGGATCTAACAGTGAAATCCTACCACAGTGCTTCAGGGATCTAACAGTGAAATCCTACCCCAGTGCTTCAGGGATCTAATAGTGAAATCCTACCACAGTGCTTCAGGGATCTAACAGTGAAATCCTACCACATTGCTTCAGGGATCTAACAATGAAATCCTACCACAGTGCTTCAGGGATCTAACAGTGAAATCCTACCACAGTGCTTCAGGGATCTAACAGTGAAATCCAACCACAGTTCTTCAGGGATCTAACAATGAAATCCTACCACAGTGCTTCAGGGATCTAACAGTGAAATCCTACCACAGTGCTTCAGGGATCTAACAGTGAAATCCAACCACAGTTCTTCAGGGATCTAACAGTGAAATCCATCCACAGTGCTTCAGGGATCTAACAGTGAAATCCTACCACAGTGCTTCAGTAAGACCTTTAAACAGGTTAATATTCACAAGGCCGCTGGGCCAGACGGATTACCAGGACGCGTACTCAGAGTATGCGCTGACTAGCTGGCAAGTGTCTTCCCTGACATTTTCAACCTCTTCCTGACCCAGTCTGTAACACCTACATATTTCAAGCCAACCACCATAGTCCCTGTGCCCAAGAACGCCCCGTAACACTCACATCTGTAGCCATGAAATGCTTTGAAAGGCTGGTCATGGCTCATATCAACACTATCATCACAGACACCCTGGACCCACTTCAATTCGCATACCGCCCCAACAGATCCATAGATGACGCAATCTCTATTGCACTCCACACTGCCCTCTCCCACCTGGACAAGAAGAATACCTATATTAGTATGCTGTTCATTAACTACATCTCAGCGTTCAACACCATAGTGCCCTCCAAGCTGGGACCCTGGGACTGAACACCTCCCTCTGCAACTGGACCCTGGACTTCCTGACGGGCTGCCGCCAAGTGGTGAGGGTAGGCAACAACACATCCGCCATGCTAACCCTCAACACGGGGGCCCCTCTGGGGTGCGTGCTTAGTCCCCTCCTGTAATCCCTGTTCACCCACGACTGCGTGGACGTGCACGACTCCAACACCATCATTACATTTGCTGACGACACAATGGTGGTAGGCCTGATCACCGACAACGATGAGACAGCCTATAGGGAGGAGGTCAGAGACCTGGCAGTGTGGTGCCAGGACAACAACCTCTCCCTCAACGTGAGCAAGACAAAGGAGCTGATCGTGGACTACATCGACGGGGCTGTAGTGGAGAGGGTCGAGAGCTTCAAGTTCCTCGGTGTCCACATTACTAAGGATCTATCATGGTCCACACACACCAACACAGTCGTGAAGAGGGCACAACAACGCCTCTTTCCCCTCATGAGGCTGAAAAGATTTGGCATCGGCCCTCAGATCCTCAAAAAGTTATACAGCTGCACCATTGAGAGCATCTTGATTGGCTACATCACCGCTTGGTATGGCAACTGCTTGGCGCTACAGAGGGTAGTGAGTACGGGAATGAGGCGCCCTGCCATCCAGGACCTCTATACCAGGTGGTATCAGAGGAAGGCCACCCAAGTCTTAGACTGTTCTCTCTGCTACCGCACGACTAGCGATACCAATGCACCAAGTCAGAAACCAACAGGACCCTGAACAGCTTCTACCCACAAGCCATAAGATTGCTAAATAGTTAGTTAAATAGTTAACCAATAGCTGCCCGGACAATCTGCACTGACCCTTTTTGCACTAGCTCTTTTGATTCATCACATACGCTGCTATTACAGTTTATTGTCTATCCTGTTGCCTAGTCACTTTATCCCTACCTATAGGTACATATCTACCTCAATTACCTCGTACCCCTGCACATCAACTCGGTACTGGTACCCCATGTATATAGCCAAGTTAGCATTACTCATTGTGTATTAAATACATTTTATTATTACTTTTATTATTACATGTTTTACTTTTCTATTATTTCTCTATTTTCTTTCTCTCTGCATTGTTGGGAAGGGCACGTAAGCATTTCACTGTTAGTCTACACCTGTTGTTTACAAAGCATGTGACCAATACGATTTTATTTATTTGATTCAGGATCTAAAGGTGAAAACGTAGTTCCGCTGTATGTGAATGCCTTAAGGTAGCAAACAGCCTACTGGCTTAGGTCCTTAGAGACGGAGCTGTGCCACATCGTGATGGAAATACAATGTGTGTGTGTGTGTCTGTGTGTGTGTGTGTGTGTGTGATGGAAATGCAATGAGCTGAGCTCCATCTAAGAGTCTCACAATGGCACAGCCACAATGACACATCTATTATTTCCCAGGTGCAGCAGGGTGAAGAATGACCAATCTAACACAGAAAGTAGAGACGTGATTTATGTAATCATAATGAGCTGAGCATGGCTGACATCATTTTAACACCACTGTCTTGATGAAACATCTCTTTCCTAGCTAGATCTCACCATTTCCATTACATCTGACAGAAGTAGTTAAATGTATGAGTGAGCGAATGATAAAACGTTATCAAATAATAGCTTTCCATGTAGTCTTTAATGCGGTAACTTGGCGTAGAATATTACTACAGATGTAGGATCTTAATTTGAGCCAGTTTGCTACAGCAGGAAAATAATTCTGCAGCAAAAGGAAATGTGAATTATTATGTGGATTATAATGAATGGACGTTTTTGTAGGGGTTAATCCATTTTTTGTTATGGCAAATCAAGTCTCATATTTCAAAGTGGAAATTACAAAAACTTTAAAAGCCTTCTAAAAACTAAAATACACCTCAAGTTTGCATTTCCTGCCATGCAGGAAAATTCCCAAAAACAAACAAGATCAAATTAAGATCCTTCATCTGTATATCATATTAATGTGATTCCTGAGATATTAAACACTTCTCTGGGCGTTGTGAGATCTGATAGTATGATGTAATCTGCACAGCATGACAGGAATAAAGACTACATTGAACATGCCCAATCTGTTAATTGATCCTATCTTCCATGCTCTACCCGATGCTGACTGAGCTACTGCTACTGCTACTGGTCACGTTGCAGTTTTACATCTTGGGTTTTACAGCACTAACTGCGCTATAGCTACATAAACTGTGCCCTGTGGAGAGCACTGGAGGAATGCTGAGGAGGCAGTGGAGGATGTAAGATTTGTAGCTCCCGACCCACTCTCTCTGCTCCTCCCACCGACCCGACCCAATCCACTCTCTCTCCTCTTCCCACCGACCCGACCCCATCCATTCTCTCTCCTCTTCCCACCGACCCGACCCAACTTACTCTCTCTCCTCCTCCCACCGACCCGACCCAACCCAACCCACTCACTCTCCTCCTCCTCCCGACCTGACCCAACCCACTCTCTCTCCTCTTCCCACCGACCTGACCCAACCCACTCTCTCTCCTCCTCCCGACCTGACCCAACCCACTCTCTCTCCTCCTCCCCCCGACCCGACCCAACCCACTCTCTCTCTCCTCTTCCCACCGACCCAAACCAACCCACTCTCTCTCCTCCTCCCACCGACCCGACCCAACCCACTCTCTCTCCTCTTCCACCCGACCCGACCCAACCCAACCCACTCTCTCTCCTCCTCCCACCTACCCGACCCAACCCAGTCTCTCTCCTTCTCACCCCGACCCAACCCAACCCACTTTCTCTCCTTCCCCCGACCCGACCCAACCCAGCCCACTCTCTCACCTCCTCTCCTCTCCTTGACCAATCCCAAACCACTCTCTCTCCTCTCCCCGACCCGACCCAAACCACTCTCTCTCCTCCCCCCGACCCGACCCAACCCACCTCTCTCCTCCCCCCGACCCGACCCACTCTTTCACCTTTCCCCAACCCAACCAACCCACTCTCTTACCGCCTCCCCCGACCCGACCCACTCTCTCACCCCTCCCCCCAACCCGATCCAACCCAACCTACTCTCACACCTCCTCCCCTCTCACCTTATGGACTCCCCCTGACCCAACCCATAACCTTATGGACTCCTCCCACCGACCCAACCCATAACCTTATGGACTCCTCCCACCGACCCAACCCATAACCTTATGGACTCCTCCTACCGACCCTACCCATAAACGTATGGACTCCTCCCACCGACCCAACCCATAACCTTATGGACTTCTCCCCCTGACCCAACCCATAACGTCATGGACTCCTCCCCCCTCTCTACACCTCTAACAGGAACTTATGATTGCTACTAGTAGGAGCAGGAGCTGTTTTCCATATTACCCATCTGGGGGATAGCACCATAGATCAGGGGTGCAATGTTTAGAAAGCTACAGATAGAAAAGTGAAAGGTAGAGCTATGAAAGAGCTGTGACCGAGACATTATTCTGTGTGACAGTGATTCATGTGTGTCCTATAAGCATCTACAGAGGCTTGCGAATGTATTCACCCCACTTGGCATTTTTCCTATTTTGTTGCCTTACAACCTGGAATTAAAATTGATTTTTTGGGGGTTTGTAAAATTTGATTTACACAACTAGCCTACCACTTTGAAAATGCAAAATATTTTTTTATTGTAAAACAAACAAGGAATAAGACCAAAAAAACAGAAAACCTGAGTGTGCATAACTATTCACCCCCACAAAGTCAATAATTTGTAGAGCCACATTTTGCAGCAATTACAGCTGCAAGTCTCCTGGGGTATGTCTCTATAAGATTGGCACATCTAGCCACTGGGATTTTTGCCCATTCTTCAAGGCAAAACTGCTCCAGCTCCTTCAAGTTGGATGGGTTCCGCTGGTGTACAGCAATCTTTAAGTCTTACCACAGATTCTCAATTGGATTGAGGTCTGGGCTTTGACTAGTCCATTCCAAGACATTTAAATGTTTCCCCTTAAACCACTCAAGTGTTGCTTTAGCAGTATGCTTAGGGTCATTGTCCTGCTGGAAGGTGAACCTCCGTCCCAGTCTCAAATCTCTGGAAGACTGAAACAGGTTTCCCTCAAGAATTTCCCTGTATTTAGCGCCATTCATCATTCCTTCAATTCTGACCAGTTTCCCAGTCCCTGCCGATGAAAAACATCCCCACAGCATGATGCTGGCACCACCATGCTTCACTGTGGGGATGGTGCTCTCGGGGTGATGAGAGGTGTTGGGTTTGCGCCAGACATAGCGTTTTCCTTGATGGCCAAAAAGCTCAATTTTAGTCTTATCTGACCAGAGTACCTCTTCCATATGTTTGGGGAGTCTCCCACATGCATTTTGGCGAACACCAAAAGTGTTTGCTTATTTTTTCCGGCCACTCTTCTGTAAAGCCCAATTCTGTGGAGTGTACGCCTTAAAGTGGTCCTATGGACAGATACTCCAATCTCCACTGTGGAGCTTTGCAGCTCCTTCAGGGTTATCCCTTTGTTGCCTCTCTGATTAATGCCCTCCTTGCCTGGTCCGTCAGTTTTGGTGGGCGGCCCTCCCTTGTCAGGTTTGTTGTAGTGCCATATTCTTTCAAATGTGTTATAATGGATTCAAAGGTGCTCCGTGTTTGTGTTTATACTACCTACTGCCCATTTTAGCCAAAAGCAATTTTGTGGATGGATACATCCACACATTCTGTAGTAATGAGGCTAAATCTGCATGAGGTAACTTACGCCCATTAAGCACCAACAAACAGTGCTTAATCCATTAAATAGGCCTCAATTACTTACCCTGACTCTTCATCTGCAGAGTAATGCTACACAGCACAGCAGTCATTACAAAGCCTGGATTAAAACTCCTTCAGTTACACTGAGGGGTTAAAGTGTTTGTACGGCTCTTTCAAGTCAAATCGTCTAGTTCTAGAGAAAAACACAGTATCTATTCACTCTAATTAGTTACACGAGTCTTCTTAGTATTGCATTATACAGAGATCTCCCTTGTGGTCATCAACTAAGATGGTCTATTTAACTAGATGGGGAAGCAAATGTAGTGCACTACTAAAGAGAAAGAGTGTGCCACTAGGAACACAGCCATGGTCTTAGTTTCATGTTGTCTTCCTCTAATGGGTCTGGTCTAGTGGCTTTCTGCCTGGTTTGATCTATAGACAGGGAGTTATTGTCTGAGTGTAGCCTGTATAGTGATCTATAGACAGTGAGTGTAGCCTGTATAGTGATCTATAGACAGTGAGTGTAGCCTGTATAGTGATCTATAGACAGTGAGTGTAGCCTGTATAGTGATCTATAGACAGTGAGTGTAGCCTGTATAGTGATCTATAGACAGTGAGTGTAGCCTGTATAGTGATCTATAGACAGTGAGTGTAGCCTGTATAGTGATCTATAGACAGTGAGTGTAGCCTGTATAGTGATATATAGACAGTGAGTGTAGCCTGTATAGTGATCTATAGACAGTGAGTGTAGCCTGTATAGTGATCTATAGACAGTGAGTGTAGCCTGTGTAGTGATCTATAGACAGTGAGTGTAGCCTGTATAGTGATCTATAGACAGTGAGTGTAGCCTGTATAGTGATATATAGACAGTGAGTGTAGCCTGTATAGTGATCTATAGACAGTGAGTGTAGCCTGTATAGTGATATATAGACAGTGAGTGTAGCCTGTATAGTGATCTATAGACAGTGAGTGTAGCCTGTATAGTGATCTATAGACAGTGAGTGTAGCCTGTATAGTGATATATAGACAGTGAGTGTAGTCTGAATAGTGATCTATAGACAGTGAGTGTAGCCTGAATAGTGATCTATAGACAGTGAGTGTAGCCTGTATAGTGATATATAGACAGTGAGTGTAGTCTGAATAGTGATCTATAGACAGTGAGTGTAGCCTGTATAGTGATCTATAGACAGTGAGTGTAGCCTGTATAGTGATATATAGACAGTGAGTGTAGCCTGTATAGTGATCTATAGACAGTGAGTGTAGCCTGTATAGTGATATATAGACAGTGAGTGTAGCCTGTATAGTGATCTATAGACAGTGAGTGTAGCCTGTATAGTGATCTATAGACAGTGAGTGTAGCCTGTATAGTGATATATAGACAGTGAGTGTAGTCTGAATAGTGATCTATAGACAGTGAGTGTAGCCTGAATAGTGATCTATAGACAGTGAGTGTAGCCTGTATAGTGATATATAGACAGTGAGTGTAGCCTGTATAGTGATCTATAGACAGTGAGTGTAGCCTGTATAGTGATCTATAGACAGTGAGTGTAGCCTGTATAGTGATCTATAGACAGTGAGTGTAGCCTGTATAGTGATCTATAGACAGTGAGTGTAGCCTGTATAGTGATCTATAGACAGTGAGTGTAGCCTGTATAGTGATCTATAGACAGTGAGTGTAGCCTGTATAGTGATCTATAGACAGTGAGTGTAGCCTGTATAGTTCACTGCCCTGTAAAGTATGAAGCATTAAGGGGCTGAGTTGTGGAGTTATTATTGGTTGTGCCCCAAATGGCACCCTGGTACCTATATAGGGCTCTAGTGAAAAGTAGTGCACTATATAGGGATGTAGGGTGCCATTTGGGATGCAGGCATGCTTCAGTGCTGTGTGTCCGTGGAGTGGGGACTAGATGTCCCTTGAGCTTGTGGTTCAAGTCAAGTAGCTGTATAGCAGGCTAGCTAGATGGTTCAAAAGTGCAGATAGAGTATCTAACCTAACCACCCCTGTGAATTGACTGATCACTGGCCCATCATACCGACTAATGTGAAACCTTCTCAACTGGAACATAGCCCCACTCTACATGTTCTAACATGTTCAGGTAGTCAATTTATCAAAGGGGATTCTGGGTATATGTTGTCATGAATCATTGATGGAGTGCACCGTAACTGTAGCCCCATCCACAACGGGTTCTATCAATTATACAGAAAGTAACTGTAGAACCATCCACAACGGGTTCTATCAATTATACAGAAAGTAACTGTAGAACCATCCACAACGGGTTCTATCAATTATACAGAAAGTAACTGTAGAACCATCCACAACGGGTTCTATCAATTATACAGAAAGTAACTGTAGAACCATCCACAACGGGTTCTATCAATTATACAGAAAGTAACTGTAGAACCATCCACAACGGGTTCTATCAATTATACAGAAAGTAACTGTAGAACCATCCACAACGGGTTCTATCAATTATACAGAAAGTAACTGTAGAACCATCCACAACGGGTTCTATCAATTATACAGAAAGTAACTGTAGAACCATCCACAACGGGTTCTATCAATTATACAGAAAGTAACTGTAGAACCATCCACAATGGATTCTATCAATTATACAGAAAGTAACTGTAGAACCATCCACAACCGGTTCTATCAATTATACAGAAAGTAACTGTAGAACCATCCACAATGGGTTCTATCAATTATACAGAAAGTAACTGTAGAACCATCCAGTAAGGTAAAGGTAAAAGCTGAAAACAAATGAAGGTAATGTAGGTATGTTGCTGTATAAAAATTGCATTGTATTTAATTTGTTTAGCAAGAGCTTAACAATATCAGATTGAATGTAATAATATTAGATTGAATGTAATAATGTTAGATTGAATGTAACAATATTAGATTGAATGTAACAATATTAGATTGAATGTAACAATATTAGATTTAATGTAATAATGTTAGATTTAATGTAATAATATTAGATTGAATGTAACAATATTAGATTGAATGTAACAATATTAGATTGAATGTAATAATATTAGATTGAATGTAATAATGTTAGATTGAATGTAATAATATTAGACTGAATGTAACAATATTAGATTGAATGTAACAATATTAGATTGAATGTAACAATATTAGATTGAATGTAATAATATTAGATTGAATGTAATAATATTAGATTGAATGTAATAACATTAGATTGAATGTAACAATATTAGATTGAATGTAATAATATTAGATTGAATGTAATATATTAGATTGAATGTAATAATGTTAGATTGAATGTAACAATATTAGATTGAATGTGATAATGTTAGATTGAATGTAATAATATTAGATTGAATGTAACAATATTAGATTTAATGTAATAATGTTAGATTGAATGTAATAATATTAGATTGAATGTAATAATATTAGATTGAATGTAACAATATTAGATTGAATGTAACAATATTAGATTGAATGTAACAATATTAGATTGAATGTAATAATGTTAGATTGAATGTAACAATATTAGATTGAATGTAATAATGTTAGATTGAATGTAATAATATTAGATTGAATGTAATAATATTAGATTGAATGTAATAATATTAGATTTAATGTAATAATATTAGATTGACCTACGTATAGGCCTAGTGGTGTATAAAGCCAAACTGTTCTCCATAGCGCGCAACTGATTGCACAGTATTTAAATTGATCTATTGGTAATCACTGGCCTCTTATTCCATTATAACTAGAACTCCTGTCCTGCCAGAGTGTCTTCATATCCACAGGCCTGCTGTTATTTTCTCTCTGTACCTCTGCTGAGTACAGCCAGGTCTCTCACACAACGCAAACCCACACTTGCACGCAGATGCACGCACCCATGCACACACAAACGTACATAACCACACACACACACACTCACACACACACACACACCCACACACACTCACACGCACAAAACACGCATACGCACGCACACTCTGTACCTCTGCTGAGTACAGGCAGGTTAGTCATACTCTTAGCCTTGAATTACAGTGTGTGTGGGTGTATTTCGGGCACTGTGTGTTCAAGAAAGACAGAAAGAGAAAGAGAGAGAAAGAACACAGTAAAAGCCCTGATTACGCACAGGTGTATCATCTGCTGATGTGCATACTCTGTTAATGTTTATTGTGTATTGTGTAGGGTGTAGGGTTTAGGGTGTATTGTGTAGGGTGTAGGGTGTAGGGTTTAACAAAGTAATAAAGTACACACTCCAGGGACGTTCCAATAATATAATATGCCATTTAGCAGACGCTTTTATCCAAAGCGACTTACAGTCATGCGTGCATACATTTTTGTGTATGGGTGGTCCCGGGGATCGAACCCACTACCTTGGCGTTACAAGCGCCGTGCTCTACCAGCTGAGCTACAGAGGACCACGGTTCAATGGTAGGATGAGATTCAAATGAAATCCCTGTACTGTGTGTCCCATGCAGAAAAGCAAGTTCAGGTTGAACATAAAGATTTAGTAGAAAAAGCCTGAAGCTAGTTTGATTAGGATGCCCGGCTGATAGTTTAGCACAGTCTTTCTCTCTCTCTCTCTCAATTTCAATTTCAATTTCAATTTCAATTTCAATTGAAGGGCTTTATTGGCATGGGAAACGTATGTTAACATTGTCAAAGCAAGTGAAGTAGATAGTAAACAAAAGTGACATAAACAATAAATATTAACAGTAAACATTACACTCAGAAGTTACAAAAAAATAGACATTTCAAATGTCATATTATGTATATATACAGTGTTGTAACAATGTGCAAATAGTTAACTCAATTTGGCATAAATAAACATAAATATGGGTTGTATTTACAATGGTGTTTGTTCTTCACTGGTTGCCCTTTTCTTGTGGCAACAGGTCACAAATCTTGCAGCTGTGATGGCACACTGTGGTTTTTCAACCAGTAGATAAGGGAGTTTATCTCTCTCTCTCCCTCTCTCTCTGTCTCTCTCTCTCTCTCTCTCTCTCCCTCTCTCTCCCTCTCTCTCTCTCTCTCTATCTCTCTCTCTCTCTCTCTCTCTCTCTCTCTCTCTCTCTCTCTCTCTCTCTCTCTCTCTCTCTCTCTCTCTCTCTCTCTCTCTCTCTCTCTCTCTCTCTCTCTCTCTCTGCTAGAGTAAGACACAGTCTGAGTCCTGTACCACGCCTCGTCTATACCTACAGGGCTGCTGTGTTCACAGTGAATAATTAAAAGACCAAAAAGGAAATTCATAAAAAGATTGACCCTTTAGTCCCCCTCTTCATTGGAGTTTGATGATGAGAGAAATATATCTGTTTTAAATAGGGAAAGTCTTTTATAGCTCTGTGTTGAATTGACAGTGTAATGTGTTGGAAAGCTAACATGCTCCCACTGTAAGGGCAGGCAGCAGTGAGATAGAGACCATCGTTCTGATGACTGATTCTGTGATCACTGATTCTGTGATGATTGATTTTGTGATGACTGATTTTGTGATGACTGATTCTGTGATGACTGATTCTGTGATGACTGATTTTGTGATGACGGTATTAATAGTTAGAAAGAGAATTGGCGCTCTCGATGGCAATGTTCTCGAACAATGTTCTCCATGACAATGTTCTCCATGAGGAACAGTTTGTCATACAGAAAACATATCTAATACAATATACACTTTGT
>NC_059194.1:3043133-3058133 GCF_020615455.1 Coregonus clupeaformis
TGTTATGTGGTGTTATAAGGTGTTATAAGGTGTTATGTGGTGTTATAAGGTGTTATGTGGTGTTATGTGGTGTTATAATGTGTTATGTGGTGTTATAAGGTGTTATAAGGTGTTATGTGGTGTTATAAGGTGTTATAAGGTGTTATGTGGTGTTATAAGGTGTTATGTGGTATTATGTGGTGTTATAAGGTGTTATAAGGTGTTATGTGGTGTTATTATATTTTACATTTTAGCAGACGCTCTTATCCAGAGCGACTTACAGTTAGTGAGTGCATAGATTTTCATACTGGCCCCCCATGGGAAACGAACCCACAACCCTGGCATGCAAGCGCCATGCTCAACCAACTGAGCTACAGGGTACTATGTGGTGTTATGTGGTGTTATGTGGTGTTATAAGGTGTTATGTGGTGTTATGTGGTGTTATAAGGTGTTATAAGGTGTTATGTGGTGTTATGTGGTGTTATGTGGTGTTATAAGGTGTTATAAGGTGTTATAAGGTGTTATGTGGTGTTATAAGGTGTTATGTGGTGTTATGTGGTGTTATGTGGTGTTATGTGGTGTTATAAGGTGTTATAAGGTGTTATGTGGTGTTATGTGGTGTTATAAGGTGTTATAAGGTGTTATGTGGTGTTATGTGGTGTTATAAACTGTTATGTGGTGTTATGTGGTGTTATGTGGTGTTATGTGGTGTTATAAGGTGTTATAAGGTGTTATGTGGTGTTATGAGGTGTTATGAGGTGTTATGTGGTGTTATGTCGTGTTATAAGGTGTTATATGGGGTTATATGGTGTTATGAGGTGTTATATGGTGTTATGAGGTGTTATGTGGTGTGATGTCATGTTATAAGGTGTTATATGGTGTTATGTCATGTTATAAGGTGTTATATGGTGTTATGTGGTGTTATACGGTGTTATGTGGTGTTATAAGGTGTTATGTGGTGTTATGTGGTGTTATGCGGTGTTATGCGGTGTTATAAGGTGTTATGTGGTGTTATAAGGTGTTATGTGGTGTTATAAGGTGTTATGTGGTGTTATAAGGTGTTATAAGGTGTTATGTGGTGTTATGTGGTGTTATAAGGTGTTATAAGGTGTTATGTGGTGTTATTATATTTTACATTTTAGCAGACGCTCTTATCCAGAGCGACTTACAGTTAGTGAGTGCATACATTTTCATACTGGCCCCCCATGGGAAACGAACCCACAACCCTGGCGTTGCAAGCGCCATGCTCTACCAACTGAGCTACAGGGGACTATGTGGTGTTATGTGCGGTTATGTGGTGTTATAAGGTTTTATGTGGTGTTATGTGGTGTTATAAGGTGTTATAAGGTGTTATGTGGTGTTATAAGGTGTTATGTGGTGTTATGTGGTGTTATAAACTGTTATGTGGTGTTATGTGGTGTTATAAACTGTTATGTGGTGTTATAAGGTGTTATAAGGTGTTATGTGGTGTTATATGGTGTTATATGGTGTTATGAGATGTTATGTCGTGTTATAAGGTGTTATATGGTGTTATGAGGTGTTATGTGGTGTTATGTGGTGTTATATGGTGTTATGAGATGTTATGTCATGTTATAAGGTGTTATATGGTGTTATGAGGTGTTATGTGGTGTTATGGCGTGTTATATAATATATATAATATAATATAATATAATATATAATAATATAATATGCCATTTAGCAGACGCTTTTATCCAAAGCGACTTACAGTCATGCGTGCATACATTATTTTTTTGTGTATGGGTGGTCCCGGGGATCGAACCCACTACCTTGGCGTTACAAGCGCCGTGCTCTACCAGCTGAGCTACAGAGGACCACAGGTGTTATATGGTGTTATGTCGTGTTATAAGGAGTTATATGGTGTTATGTGGTGTTATATGGTGTTATGTGGTGTTATAAGGTGTTATTTACATTTTACATTTTAGTCATTTAGCAGACGCTCTTATCCAGAGCGACTTACAGGAGCAATTAGGGTTAAGTGCCTTGCTCAAGGGCACATCGACAGATTTTTCACCTAGTCGGCTCGGGGATTAGAACCAGCGACCTTTCGGTTACTGGCACAACGCTCTTAACCACTAAGCTATCTATATGGTGTTATGTGGTGTTATGTGGTGTTATAAGGTGTTATATGGTGTTATATGGTGTTATAAGGTGTTATATGGTGTTATATGGTGTTATATGGTGTTATGTGGTGTTATAAGGTGTTATATGGTGTTATGTGGTGTTATAAGGTGTTACATGGTGTTATGAGGTGTTATATGGTGTTATATGGTGTTATAAGGTGTTATGTGGTGTTATAAGGTGTTATAAGGTGTTATATCGTGTTATGTGGTGTTATGTGGTGTTATAAGGTGTTATATGGTGTTATGTGGTGTTAGTGGTACATGTAGATGAGGTGAGATTAGTCCCCACTTAAACCCACACAGATAATTTGAGAAAATCTCCTCATATGAACTGGGGACTAGTTCAGTATTAACTTCACTTATGGTAGATAAACCAATACATTATTATAATGTCTTTCTATTGAACATGTCCTGCATTCTTAAACACACAGACCACTGATTATTACAAAACTGACCTTTCTGTGGTTTTAACATTAAACTCACAGCCAATCCCAACCAAACTGTTCATATTCATAGAAATTATCATGCATTACTATTGAACATGCCCTGAATTCTTAAGGATACAAATGATTGACTGTTGACCAACAGCGCCGGAGAAGATGGCTGCCGTTTTACAGCCCTCTAACCAATTGTACTATTATGTGTGTTTTTCCGCGTTATTTGTAATTTATTTTGTACATAATGTTTATGCCATCGTCTCTTATAACCAAAAAGAGCTTCTGGATATCAGGACAGCGATTACTCACCTCGCATTGGACGAAGACTTTTTCTTCAACGAGTCGGACGCCGAAGGATATTCTACAGACACCCGGCAAGGCCCAGATCCCCGTCATTCGCCTGAGGAAGAGACGGAGATATCGTGGGACGTAGGTCGGGGTGCCTTGTAAGGATCCGATCGGCGAGCGAGTAAACTGCCTCTCCCATCAATACTATTAGCCAACGTTCAATCTTTTGAGAATAAAATTGACGATTTAAGATTACGGTTATCCTACCAACGGGACATTAAAAACTGTAATATCTTATGTTTCACGGAGTCGTGGCTGAACGACAACAATGATACCATTCAGCTAGCAGGCTACACGCTACATCGGCAGGACAGAACGGCTGGCTCCGGTAAGACAAAGGGTGGCGGTCTCTGTATATTTGTAAACAACAGCTGGTGTACAAAAATCAAATACTAAGGAAGTCTCGAGGTTTTGCTCGCCTGAGGTAGAGTATCTTATGATAAGCTGTAGACCACACTATTTACCAAGAGAGTTTTCAGCTATATTTTTCATAGCTGTCTATTTACCACCACAAACCAATGCTGGCATTAAGATTGCACTGAATGAGTTGTACAAGGCCATTAATCAACAGGAAAACGCTCATCCAGATGCAGCGCTCCTAGTGGCCGGGGACTTTAATGCAGGGAAACTTAAATCCGTTCTACCTAATTTCTACCAGCATGTCAAATGTGCAACCAGAGGGAAAAAAAACTCTAGACCACCTTTACTCCACACACAGAGACGCATACAAAGCTCTCCCTCGCCCTCCATTTGGCAAATCTGACCATAACTCTATCCTCCTGATTCCTGCTTATAAGCAAAAACTGAAGCAGGAAGCACCAGTGATTCGGTTAATAAAAAAGTGGTCAGATGACGCAGATGCCAAGCTACAGGACTGTTTTGCTAGCACAGACTGGAACATGTTCCGGGATTCTTCAGACAGCATTGAGGAGTACACCACATCAGTCACTGGCTTCATCAATAAGTGCATCGATGATGTCGTCCCCACAGTGACCGTACGTACATACCCCAACCAGAAGCCATGGATTACAGGCAACATCCGCACTGAGCTAAAGGGTAGAGCTGCCGCTTTCAAGGAACGGGACTCTAACCCGGAAGCTTATAAGAAATCCCGCTATGACCTCCGACGAACCATCAAACAGGCAAAGAGTCAATACAGGTCTAAGATTGAATCATACTACACTGGCTCTGACGCTCGTCGGATGTGGCAGGGCTTGAAAACTATTACAGACTACAAAGGGAAGCACAGCCGCGAGCTGCCCAGTGACACAAGCCTACCAGACGAGCTAAACCACTTCTATGCTCGCTTCGAGGCAAGCAACACTGAAGCATGCATGAGAGCACCAGCTGTTCCGGACGACTATGTGATCACGCTCTCCGTAGCCGATGTGAGTAAGACTTTTAAGCAAGTCAACATTCACAAGGCCGCTGGGCCAGACGGATTACCAGGGCGTGTACTCCGAGCATGTGCTGACCAACTGGCAAGTGTCTTCACTGACATTTTCAACATGTCCCTGACCGAGTCTGTAATACCAACATGTTTCAAGCAGACCACCATAGTCCCCGTGCCCAAGAACTCTAAGATAACCTGCCTAAATGACTACCGACCCGTGGCACTGACGTCTGTAGCCATGAAGTGCTTTGAAAGACTGGTCATGGCTCACATCAACAGCATAATCCCAGAAACCCTAGACCCACTCCAATTTGCATACCGCCCCAACAGATCCACAGATGATGCAATCTCTATCGCACTCCACACTGCCCTTTCCCACCTGGACAAGAGGAACACCTACGTGAGAATGCTATTCATTGACTACAGCTCAGCATTCAACACCATAGTGCCCTCTAAGCTCATCACTAAGCTAAGGATCCTGGGACTAAACACCTCCCTCTGCAACTGGATCCTGGACTTCCTGACGGGCCGCCCCAGGTGGTAAGGGTAGGTAACAACACATCTGCCACACTGATCCTCAACACGGGGGGCCCCTCAGGGGTGCGTGCTCAGTCCCCTCCTGTACTCTCTGTTCACCCATGACTGCATGGCCAGGCACGACTCCAACACCATCATTAAGTTTGCCGACGACACAACAGTGGTAGGCCTGATCACCGACAACGATGAGACAGCCTATAGGGAGGAGGTCAGAGATCTGGCCGTGTGGTGCCAGGACAACAACCTCTCCCTCAACGTGACCAAGACAAAGGAGATGATTGTGGACTACAGGAAAAAAAAAGAGGACTGAGCACGCCCCCATTCTCATCGACGGGGCTGTAGTGGAACAGGTTGAGAGCTTCAAGTTCCTTGGTGTCCACATCACCAACGAACTATCATGGTCCAAGCACACCAAGACAGTCGTGAAGAGGGCACGACAAAGCCTATTCCCCCTCAGGAGACTAAAAAGATTTGGCATGGGTCCTCAGATCCTCAAAAAATTCTACAGCTGCACCATCGAGAGCATCCTGACTGGTTGCATCACCGCCTGGTATGGCAACTGCTTGGCCTCTGACCGCAAGGCACTACAGAGGGTAGTGCGTACGGCCCAGTACATCACTGGGGGCAAAGCTCCCTGCCATCCAAGACCTCTATACCAGGCGGTGTCAGAGGAAGGCCCTCAAAATTGTCAAAGACTCCAGCCACCCTAGTCATAGACTGTTCTCTCTGCTACCGCACGGCAAGCGGTACCGGAGTGCCAAGTCTAGGTCCAAAAGACTTCTCAACAGCTTCTACCCACAAGCCATAAGACTCCTGAACAGCTAATCATGGCTACCCGGACTATTTGCACTGCCCCCCCACCCCATCCTTTTTACGCTGCTGCTACTCTGTTAAGTATTTATGCATAGTCACTTTAACTCTACCCACATGTACATATTACCTCAACTACCTCAACTAGCCGGTGCCCCCGCACATTGACTCTGCACCGTTACCCCCCTGTATATATAGCCTCCCTACTGTCACTTTATTTTACTTCTGCTCTTTGTTTTTTCTCAACACTTTTTTTTTTTGTTGTTGTTTTATTCTTACTTTTTTGTTTAAAATAAACGCACTGTTGGTTAAGGGCTGTAAGTAAGCATTTCACTGTAATGTCTGCACTTGTTGTATTCGGCGCATGTGACCAATAAAATTTGATTTGATTTGATTTGATTTGATTGAGTATGGTTCTGCGGTTTTGATATAAAACTCAAGGTATTAGACTCTATATAACAAATGATGAAAAATATGTGTCTAATGTCATGGATTCTTACCACTAAAACCTGGGCCTCATTCTAACAGTGTAATTAATACATTTGATATGTGCTATTGTAAAAACAATAATTTCGTTGTGTTTATGAAGGCCTTGGGTAACATGTAACATTAGAATACGATTTTTATTTTATTTCAAATAACACAATAGCATTTTCGTTAGTTTATGTTACTGTAGACTTTTGGAGAAAAAAAAGTGTTAGATCAATTTTGTTGGGTGGAGTGCCTTTTGGAACACGGTAACAGCTGCTTTCTATAATGACAAAATAAAATAAATACCCCAACAACCAAGATGCAATGTCAGCAAGACGCGTGGTCAAATGCAATGGCGTCAGTTGGATTTGACTTAGCTGTTATCCCTTGTCCTAACAGATCAAATCTTCATAACACTTGTTTGGTTGCAGTGTGTGATAGTCTCTGGTTCTCTCTTTACTGTGTCCCCATCTTCCTGTCCTTTTTCAGTACCATCGTGGTGTACAATGGCTGTGCAGGTGCCTTATTTTGCGCAGAGGGAAGGAGCTCCCGACTCACTTTGTTCGTGGTGCCGGCCAATGACAGTGAAGATGATGTTCTTCTCTTCTCCTGTCCCTGCAACTCTTCCCTGGTTCTGGTTCCTTACTATGCAGGAGACAGTAATGCACATAATGGTTCATAAAAAACTCTAAGGGGGGCCCTATGAAGTCTGCAATTCCCGCCCCCCCCCCCAAATTTTTTCTTTTTTAATATGTTATATATTTTCCCAAATTATGTTTTCTCAGTTTTTCCTAGTTTTAGATTTTTTTGTTTTTTCACTCTCAAAATTACAATTGTTCATAGAGAAAAAATGAAATTGGATGTTCAGATTCCATGTCAATGCTTATATCACATATGAAAGCAAATTTTTTGTTTGTTCTGGAAGAACATCCAATTCTGTATCTGGCCCTTTAATGGGGCATATAAAGAGTGTGTTGGTCTAGCGATGGTTCTTTACTGCTGCTGCTCATTTCAAGGCAAAGTTTGCAAATAACAAATAATAGATATAAATTATATGCTTCCTCATGATATACTTCTGACAGGTAAGCCTACTTGTGAGATTTCTTTATGACAGTTTGCGGTGGAACACATGAAAAATGCATGTACTTTCAGAATAGTTTGGCGAGCTACTCATAGGTGAGCTGGTAGCTGCTCATAGGTGAGCTGGTAGCTGCTCATAGGTGAGCTGGTAGCTACTCATAGGTGAGCTGGTAGCTACTCATAGGTGAGCTGGTAGCTACTCATAGGTGAGCTGGTAGCTGCTCATAGGTGAGCTGGTAGCTACTCATAGGTGAGCTGGTAGCTACTCATAGGTGAGCTGGTAGCTACTCATAGGTGAGCTGGTAGCTGCTCATAGGTGAGCTGGTAGCTACTCATAGGTGAGCTGGTAGCTACTCATAGGTGAGCTGGTAGCTACTCATAGGTGAGCTGGTAGCTGCTCATAGGTGAGCTGGTAGCTACTCATAGGTGAGCTGGTAGCTGCTCATAGGTGAGCTGGTAGCTACTCATAGGTGAGCTGGTAGCTACTCATAGGTGAGCTGGTAGCTGCTCATAGGTGAGCTGGTAGCTACTCATAGGTGAGCTGGTAGCTACTCATAGGTGAGCTGGTAGCTGCTCATAGGTGAGCTGGTAGCTGCTCATAGGTGAGCTGGTAGCTACTGGTAGCTGGGGATCGATCTGCTGGAGACCCCTGCTCCAGACTGTTCATATTCATAGCAGATTGTGAGAAATAGAGTGTCTAATGACTCATAATTTATAATTGCACCTGTTCTGAGACATGTCATGCTATTACCATAGTAACACCACAGGGATAAATCAGGTAGGAGTACTGTTTTGATATATATCTGCTATGTATATATTCTGCTCTGACCTCTATATGAAAAAGCTACTTGATACCTGATCCTATGCCTAGTTTGTTGTTCTTTAGTCACAGACCATTAAAGAGAATATACACTACATGACCAACAGTATGTGGACACCTGCTCATCCAACATCTCATTCCAAAATCAAGGGTATTAATATGGAGTTGGTCCTCCCCGTTGCTGCTATAACAGCCTCCACTCTTCTGGGAAGGCTTTCCACTAGATGTTGGAACGTTGCTGCAGGGACTTGCTTCCATTCAGCCACAAGAGCATTAGTGAGGTCGGGCACTGATGTTGGGCGATTAGGCCTGGCTCGCAGTCGGCATTCCAATTCATCCCAAAGGTGTTCGATAGGGTTGAGGTCAGGGCTCTGAGCAGACCAGTCAAGTTCTTCCACACCGATCTCGACAAACCATTTCTGTATGTACCTCGCTTTGTGCATGGGGTCATTGTCATGCTGAAACAGGAAAGGGCCTTCCCCAAAATGTTGCCACAAAGTTGGCAGCACAGAAGTGTCTAGAATGTAATTGTATGCTGTAGCGTTAACATTTCCCTTCACTGGAACTAAGGGGCCTAGCCTGAACCATGAAAAACAGCCCAGACCATTATTTCTCCTCCACCAAACGTTAGAGATGGCACTATGCATTTGGGCAGGTAGCGTTCTCCTGGGATCCGCCAAACCCAGATCCATCCATCAAACTCCCAGATGGTGAAGCATGATTCAACACTCCAGAGAATGCGTTTCCACTGCTCCAGAGTCCAATGGTGGTGAGCTTTACACCACTCTAGCCGACGCTTGGCATTTCACATGGTGATCTTAGGCTTGCCATGGAAACCCATTTCATGAAGCTCCCAACGAACTGTTCATGTGCTGACATTGCTTCCAGAGGCAGTTTGGAACTCGGTAGTAATATAATATACACTACCGGTCAAAAGTTTTAGAACACCTACTCATTCAAGGGTTTTTCTTTATTTTTACTATTTTATACATTGTAGAATAATAGTGAAGACATCAAAACTATGAAATAACACATATGGAATCATGTAGTAACCAAAAAAGTGTTAAACAAATCCAAATATATTTTATATTTGAGATTCTTCAAATAGCCACACATTGCCTTGTACACTCTTGGCATTCTCTCAACCAGCTTCACCTGGAATGCTTTTCCAACAGTCTTGAAGGAGTTACCACATATGCTGAGAACTTGTTGGCTGCTTTTCCTTCACTCTGCGGTCCGACTCATCCCAAACCATCTTAATTTGGTTGAGGTCAGGGAACTGTGGAGGCCAGGTCATCTGATGCAGCACTCCATCACTCTCCTTCTTGGTAAAATAGCCCTCACACAGCCTGGAGGTGTGTTGGGTCATTGTCCTGTTGAAAATCAAATGATAGTCCCACTAAGCCCAAACCAGATTGGATGGTGTATCAATGCAGAATGCTGTGGTAGCCATGCTGGTTAAGTGTGCCTTGAATGCTAAATAAATCAAAGACTGTGTCACCAGCAAAGCACCCCCACAACATAACACCTCCTCCTCCATGATTTACGGTGGGAACTACACTTGCGGAGATAATCCATTCACCCACACCGCTTCTCACAAAGACACGACGGTTGGAACCAAAAATCTCAAATTTGGACTCCAGAACAAAGGACACATTTCCACTAATGTCGTCTAATGTCCATTGCTCGTGTTTCTTGGCCCAAGCAGGTTTTTTTTTCTTATTGGTGTCCTTTAGTAGTGGTTTCTTTGCAGCAATTCGACCATGAAGGCCTGATTCACACAGTCCCCTCTTAATAGTTGATGTTGTGATGTGTCTGTGACTTGAACTCCGTGAAGTATTTTTTTGGGCTGCAGTTTCTGAGGCTGGTAACTCTAATGAACTTATCCTCTACAGCAGAGGTAACTCTGGGTCTTCCATTCCTGTGGCGGTCCTCATGAGAGCCAGTTTCATCATGGCGCTTGATGGTTTTTGCGACTGCACTTGAAGAAACTTTAAAAGTTCTTGAAATGTTCCGTATTGACTGACCTTCATGTCTTAAAGTAATGATGGACTGTCGTTTCTCTTTGCTTATTTGAGCTGTTCTTGCCATAATATGGACTTGGTCTCTTACCAAATAGGGCTATCTTCTGTATACCCCCCCCACCTTATCACAACACAACTGATTAGCTCAAACACATTAAGAAGGAAGGATATTCCACAAATTAACTTTTAAGAAGGAACAACTGTTAATTGAAATGCAATCCAGGTGACTACCTCATCAAGCTGGTTGAGAGAATGCCAAGAGTGTGCAAAGCTGTCATCAAGGCAAAGGGTAGCTATTTGAAGAATCTCAAAAAACCCTGGAATGAATAGGTGTGTCCAAACTTTTGACTGGTACTGTACATCTGACCAAATTATGAAAGACAAGCATTGTAATTTTTAATTCCGTAAAGTCAGTGTGGAAGAGGTGACAAAATCATTTTTGTCTATCAACAATGGCAAGCCACCGGGGTCTGATGACTTGGATGGAAAATTACTGAGGATAATAGCGGACGATATTGCCACTCCTACTTGCCATATCTTCAGTTTAAGCCTACTAGAAAGTGGAGGGAAGCAAAAGTAATTCCGCTACCCAAGAATAGTAAAGCCCCCTTTACTGGCTCAAATAGCCTACCAATCAGCCTGTTACCAACCCTTAGTAAACTTTAGGAAAAAATTGTGTTTGACCAGACACTATGCTATTTTACAGTAAACAAATTGACAACAGACTTTCAGCATGCTTATAGGGAAGGACATTCAACAAGCACAGAACTTACACACATGACTGATGATTGGCTGAGAGAAATTGATGATAAAAAGATTGTGGGGGCTGTTTTGTTAGACTTCAGTGTGGCTTTTGACATTATCGATCATCGTCTGCTGCTGGAAAAACATATGTGTTATGGCTTACACCCCCTGCTGTATTGTCGATAAAGAGTTACATGTCTAACAGAACACAGAGGGTGTTCTTTAATGGAAGCCTCTCCAACATAATCCAGGTAGAATCAGGAATTCCCCAAGGCAGCTGTCTAGGCCCCTTACTGTTTTCAATCTTTACTAACGACATGCCACTGGCCTTTAGTAAAGCCAATATGTCTATGCATGCGGATGACTCAACATTATACACGTCAGCTACTACGGCGAGTGAACTGCAACACTCAATAAAGACCTGCAGTTAGTTTCAGAATGGGTGGCAGGGAATAAGTTAGTCGTAATTATTTCCAAAACTAAAAGCATTGTATTTGGAGACAAATCATTCACTAAACCCTAAACCTCAACTAAATCTTGCAATGAATAATGTGGAAGTTGAGCAAGTTGAGGTCACTAAACTGCTTGGAGTAACCTTGGATTGTAAACTGTCATGGTCAAAACATATTGATACAACAGTAGCTAAAATGGGGAGAAGTCTGTCCATAATAAAGCGTTGCTCTGCCTTCTTAACAACACTATGAACAAGGCAGGTCCTACAGGCCCTAGTTTTGTCGCACCTGGACTATTGTTCAGTCATGTGGTCAGGTGCCACAAAGAGGGACTTAGGAAAATTAGAATAGGCTCAGAACAGGTAAGCATGGCTGGCCCTTAAATGGACACGGAGAGCTAACATTAGTAATATGCATGTACATTTCTCATGGCTCAAAAGTGGAGGAGAGATTGACTTCATCACTACTTGTTTTTGTAAGAAGTGATGACAAGCTGAATGCACCAAGCTGTCTGTTTAAACTACTAGCACACAGCTCGGACCCTCATGCATAACCCACAAGACATGCCACCAGAGGTCTCTTCACAATCCCCAAGTCCAGAACAGACCATGGGAGGCGCACAGTACTGCATAGAGCCATGATTACATGGAACTCTATTCCACATCAGGTAACTGTGATGCAAGCAGTAGAAACAGATAAAAAAAAACATCTAATGGAACAGTGGGGACTGTGAAGAGACACACACACAGGTACAGACACACGCATACGCACACACACGCTAGCACACACACTCTACACACGCGTACATTGTAATATTGTTCTATGGTGGTTTTATACATTTTGTATTGCAGATATGTAGTGGTGTAATAATATTATATGATGTACTGTTCTATCTTTTGTTTTATGTGTGATGTAAGTGTCTTAATGTGTTTGGATCCCAGGAAGAGTAGCTGCTGCCTTGGCAACAGCTAATGGAGATCCATAATACAGACTGGTCCTCTGTAGCTCAGCTGGTAGAGCACTGCGCTTGTAACGCCAAGGTAGTGGGTTCGATCCCCGGGACCACCCATACACAAAAATGTATGCACGCATGACTGTAAGTTGCTTTGGATAAAAGCGTCTGCTAAATGGCATATTATTATTATAAACCCCAGGAAGAGTAGATGCTGCCTTGGCAGGAACTAATGGAGATCACTAATAAATACAAATAGCGAGAGATGGAAGGAGAGGGATGAAGAGATGGAGAGATGGAGAGATGAGACAACAGAGAGGGAGAGATGGAGAGATGAGACAACAGAGAGGGAGAGATGGAGAGATGAGACAACAGAGAGGGAGAGATGGAGAGATGAGACAACAGAGAGGTAGCTAGGGGAGGTCTTGCAGACATTCCGATGTGTTAGAAATAATGAATGCATGGCCCTGGGTGATATGTATTGATTTTCTCTCTGTGTGGCTGGAGGCCTGCATACTGAGGCTTACAGAAATAATCATTTAACCTGTGTGCAGGACTGTCTCTGAATGCACCATCAAGGATACCCACAGAGACAGAGACAGACAGAGACAGAGACTGAGACCGTCAGAGACAGTCAGAGACAGATAGAGACAGAGACAGGAACAGACAGAACCAAAGACAGATACAGAAACACAGACAGATACAGTGACAGAGACAGACAGAGACAGAGAAAGAAACAGATATAGACAGAGTCAGATTCAGTGACAGATACAGAGGCAGACAGAGATACAGAGACAGAGACAGAGACAGAGACAGAGACAGAGACAGAGACAGAGGCAGAGACAGAGACAGAGACAGAGACAGAGACAGAGACAGAGACAGAGACAGATAGAGACAGAGACAGATAGAGACAGAGAGAGACAGAGACAGAGACAGATAGAGACAGATGCAGCGACAGAGACAGACAGAGACAGATAGAGACAGAGAGAGACAGAGAGAGATAGAGAGAGAGAGAGACAGACAGAGATAGAGACAGACACAGATAGAGACAGAGACAGATAGAGACAGAGAGAGACAGAGAGAGATAGAGAGAGATAGAGACAGATAGAGACAGAGAGAGGTAGAGAGAGATAGAGAGAGATAGAGACAGACAGAGACAGAGAGAGATTAAGGCAGAGACAGATACAGCGACAGAGAGAGACAGAGAGAGAGACAGATAGAGACAGTGACAGATACAGACAGAGAGATAGAGACAGAGACAGAGATAGATAGAGACAGACAGAGACAGATACAGATACAGACAGTCAGATACCGAGATAGAGACAGACAAGAGAGACAGAGACAGACACAGAGAGACAGAGACAGACAGAGACAGAGACAGATACAGACAGTCAGATACAGAGATAGAGACAGACAAGAGAGACAGAGACAGACACAGAGAGACAGAGACAGACAGAGACAGATAGAGACAGAGAGACAGATAGAGACAGAGACAGACAGAGACAAATAGAGACAGAGACAGAGAGAGACAGAAAGAGACAGACAGAGACAGATAGAGACAGATAGAGATAGAGACAGATAGAGATAGAGAGAGATAGAGACCGATATATACAGATGGAGACAGACACACATAGAGACAGATAGAGACTGACAGAGACAGATACAGATAGATAGAGACAGAGACAGAGACAGAGAGAGAGAGAGTGAGAGAGAGAGAGAGAGAGAGAGAGAGAGAGAGAGAGAGAGAGAGAGAGAGAGAGAGAGAGAGAGATAGAGACAGATAGAGACAGATAGAGACAGATAGAGAGAGATAGAGACAGATAGAGAGAGATAGAGAGAGATAGAGAGAGATAGAGAGAGATAGAGAGAGATATAGAGAGATAGACACAGACAGAGACAGACAGAGTCAAATACAGCAACAGAGACAGAGACAGATAGAGACAGAGACAGATAGAGACAGAGACAAATAGAGACAGAGACAGAGACAGAGAGACAGACAGTTAGAGACAGATAGAGATAGAGAGAGATAGAGATAGATAGAAACAGAGACAGAGACAGATAGAGATAGATAGAGACAGAGACAGATACAGACAGTTAGAGACAGATAGTGATAGAGAGAGATAGAGACAGAGACAGACAGAGACATATAGAGACAGATAGAGACAGAGACAAAGACAGAAAGAGATAGACACAGACACAGACAGAGACAGAAAGAGACAAACAGAGACAGATACAGAGACAGACAGAGAAATAGTGACAGAGACAGATAGATACAAAGAGTGAAAGAGACAGAGACAGATAGTGACAGATAGAGACAGACAGAGACAGAGCCAGACAGAGACAAACAGAGACAGAGAGAGATAGAGACAGAGACAGATACAGATAGAGACAGAGACAGATAGTGACAGAGACAGATAGTGACAGATAGAGACAGACAGAGACAGAGCCAGACAGAGACAAACAGAGACAGAGAGAGATAGAGACAGAGACAGATAGAGACAGAGACAGAGACAGAGGCCGATAGAGACAGACAGAGACAGAGACAGGCAGACACAGAGACAGATAGAGACAGAGACAGAGACATATACAGGGAGAGACAGGGAGAGAGACAGATAGAGACAGTGACAGATACAGACAGAGAGATAGAGACAGAGACAGATAGAGACAGAGATAGATAGAGACAGACAGAGACAGATACAGATACAGACAGTCAGATACAGAGATAGAGACAGACAAGAGAGACAGAGACAGACACAGAGAGTCAGAGACTGACATAGACAGATACAGACAGTCAGATACAGAGATAGAGACA
>NC_059194.1:3063133-3073133 GCF_020615455.1 Coregonus clupeaformis
AGAGACAGAGACAAAGACAGAGAGAGATAGACACAGACACAGACAGAGACAGAAAGAGACAAACAGAGACAGATACAGAGACAGACAGAGACAGTCAGATACAGCGACAGAGACAGACAGAGACAGACAGAGACAGATAGAGACAGATAGAGACAGATAGAGACAGAGACAGATACAGACAGACAGACAGAGACAGACAGAGACAGACAGAGACAGATAGAGACAGCTACAGATTTAGAACGAGACAGACAGAGACAGATAGAGACAGAGACATATTTAGACAGAGACAGATAGAGACAGAGACAGATAGTGACAGAGACAGATAGATACAGAGACAGAGACAGACAGAGACAGATAGAGACAGAGACAGACAGAGACAGACAGAGACAGATAGAGACAGAGACAGATAAATTGTGACAGAGACAGATAGATACAAAGAGTGAAAGAGACAGAGACAGGTAGAGACAGACAGAGACAGAGCCAGACAGAGACAAACAGAGACAGAGAGAGATAGAGACAGAGACAGATGCAGATAGAGACAGAGACAGATAGTGACAGAGACAGATAGTGACAGATAGAGACAGACAGAGACAGAGCCAGACAGAGACAAACAGAGACAGAGAGAGATAGAGACAGAGACAGATAGAGACAGATAGAGACAGAGGCCGATAGAGACAGACAGAGACAGAGACAGGCAGACACAGAAACAGATAGAGACAGAGAGAGACAGAGAAAGACAGAGACAGACATCGACAGATAGAGATATAGAGAGATAAAGACAGATAGAGACAGAGAGAGACAGAGAGAGAGAGAGACAGAGATAGAGAGAGACAGAGACAGATAGAGATAGAGAGAGATTGAGACAGAGACAGATAGAGACAGCTAGTGATAGAGAGAGATAGAGACAGAGACTGACAGAGACAGATAGAGATAGAGAGAGATAGAGACAGAGAGAGAGAGAAACAGAGATAGAGAGAGACAGAGACAGATAGAGTCAGATAGAGACAGAGACAGATAGAGAAAGAGACAGATAGAGACAGATAGAGACAGATAGAGACAGAGAGAGAGAGAGAGAGAGAGAGAGAGACGGACAGAGACAGAGACAGATAGAGAGGGATAGAGACAGATAGAGACAGAGACAGATAGAGAGGGATAGAGACAGAGACAGGTAGAGACAGGTAGAGACAGGTAGAGACAGATAGAGACAGATAGAGACAGATAGAGACAGATAGAGACATAGACAGATAGAGACAGAGACAGATAGAGAGGGATAGAGACAGAGACAGATAGAGACAGAGACAGATAGAGAGAGAGACAGATAGAGACAGATAGAGACAGATAGAGACAGGTAGAGACAGGTAGAGACAGGTAGAGACAGATAGAGACAGATAGAGACAGATAGAGACAGAGACAGATAGAGACAGAGACAGATAGAGACAGAGACATACAGAGACAGATAGAGACAGAGACAGGTATAGACAGATAGAGACAGAGACAGATAGAGACAGAGACAGGTAGAGACAGATAGAGATAGAGACAGATAGAGACAGAGACAGATAGAGACAGAGACAGATAGAGACAGAGACAGATAGAGACAGAGACAGATAGAGACAGAGACAGGTAGAGACAGGTAGAGACAGATAGAGACAGAGACAGATAGAGACAGAGACAGACAGAGACAGATAGAGACAGAGACAGGTATAGACAGATAGAGACAGAAACAGATAGAGACAGAGACAGATAGAGACAGAGACAGGTAGAGACAGAGACAGATAGAGACAGAGACAGACAGAGACAGATAGAGTCAGAGACAGATAGAGACAGAGACAGGTATAGACAGATAGAGACAGAAACAGATAGAGACAGAAACAGATAGAGACAGAGACAGATAGAGACAGAAACAGATAGAGACAGAAACAGATAGAGACAGAGACAGATAGAGACAGAGACAGATAGAGACAGAGACAGACAGAGACAGAGACAGGTATAGACAGATAGAGACAGAAACAGATAGAGACAGAGACAGATAGAGACAGAGACAGAGACAGAGACAGATAGAGACAGAGACAGATAGAGACAGGGACAGAGACAGATAGAGACAGAGACAGATAGAGACAGAGACAGACAGAGACAGATAGAGACAGAGACAGGTATAGACAGATAGAGACAGAGACAGACAGAGACAGATAGAGACAGAGACAGGTATAGACAGATAGAGACAGAGACAGATAGAGACAGAGACAGATAGAGACAGAGACAGAGACAAAGTCAGAGACTTTTTCAACAGTGTCTTCTACCCTTTTAGCTGTTACACCATTAAAAGCTGTATTCATGTTCTACTCTTTCCATTGATTTATTTGCAACTCAGAGCAGTTGATAGAAGTCAAATATATATAGCCTAATCTGTATGGATGGAGTTTCTCATGTACTATTTTGAACAAAAATATCAACTCAACATGTTACAATTTTACTGAGTTACAGTTCATATAAGGAAATCAGTCAATTGAAATAAATTCATTTGGCCCTAATCTATGGATTTCACTGGGCAGGGGCACAGCCATGAGTGGACCTGGGAGGGCATAGGCCCACCCACTGGGGAGCCAGGCCCAGCCAATCAGAATTAGTTTTTCCTCACAAAAGGGCTTTATTACAGACAGAAATACTCCTCAGTTTCATCAGCTGTCCGGATGGCTGGTCTCTGACGATCCCGCAGGTGAAGAAGACGGATGTGGAGGGGCTGGCGTGGTTACACGGGTCTGTGTTTGTGAGGCCGGTTGGATGTACTGCCAAATTCTCTAAAACAATGTTGGAGGTGGCTAATGGTAGAGAAATGAACATTAAAATCTCTGGCATCAGCTCTGGTGGACATTCCTGTGGTCAGCATGCCAATTGCACGCTCCCTCAAAACTTGAGACATCTGTGGCATTGTATTGTGTGACAAAACTGCACATTTTAGAGTATTGTTCCCAGCGCAAGGTGCACCTGTGTAATGATCATGCTGTTTAATCAGCTTCTTGATATGCCACACCTGTTAGGTGGATGGATTATCTTGGCAAATGAGAAATGCTCACTAACAGGGATGTAAATACATTTGTGCACACATTTTGAGAAAAATAAGCTTTTATTTCAACTCATGAAACATGGGCCCAACACTTTACATGTTGTGTTTATATTTCTGTTCAGTATAATTGCTCTTCGACATTACTAACGTGAACAAAACAACACTTCAATTGACAAGTATGTGCCTGGGGACCACTAGATTACGACCTAGTTTTTAATCCCCTGTCTGATCAACGAGGAGGGTTATAATAATGTAACCATAGAGACAATACATCTAGAGAGTAGAGTGATCAGTGGAGCCAGAGCTGCACTAGACCCTGGGTGGGTACGAGAGAGAGATAGAGATAGAGAGCGAGAGAGAGAGAGAGAGAGAGAGAGAGAGAGAGAGAGAGAGAGAGAGAGAGAGAGAGAGAGAGAGAGAGAGAGAGAGAGAGAGAGAGAGAGAGAGAGAGAGAGAGAGAGAGAGATAGAGAGAGAGAGAGAGAGAGAGAGAGAGAGAGAGAGAGAGAGAGAGAAAGAGAGAGAGAGAGATAAATTGAAATTGAAATTGAGAACGAGAGAGAGAGAGAGAGAGAGAGAGAGAGAGACTCTCGTACTCTCTCTCCCCTTCCTCCCCTCTTCCCTCTCTCTGTCTCTATTTCTCTCTCTGTCCCCCACCCCCCTTCTCTCCTTCTTTTTCTAGTTCCTCTGATTGGTGCTTCCGGCATGACAGCTTTGAAAAAGGAAAATATCTTATTTCTGCAATTATCAAATGAATGTGAATATTTTTGACCCATTAAGATTAAAGACTGTTCTTAATTAAAGGAGACGATGTCAAGTGTGTGTGTGTGTGTGTGTGTGTGTGTGTGTGTGTGTGGGGGGGTGATTCTAAAGTGATTCTAAAGTGAGTCCATATTTACACCTGTCACCCTGAATACACAATATTCCCTATCTCCTCTCCTGTCTCCTCTCCTGTTCTCCTCTCCTGTCACCTTTCCAGTCCACTCTCACATTACAGGGCATCTTAATGGTGCTTCTATCTGACTCGGAAATATGGTGTACATTAATGTTACAGCAATGATACCAGTTTCCCACTCGTATTTACAACTTGGAAGCTCAGTATTAACTGTTCTGGACATACTGTAGGAAACTCCGGGTTAGGATACAGGCTGAGTATATCCATGGTGCTGAACAGGCTGGGGGTTATCCATGGTGCTGAACAGGCTGAGGGTTATCCATGGTGCTGAACGGGCTGAGGGTTATCCATAGTGCTGAACACGCTGAACAGATTACAGTTGGAGATCTGTCCACAGTGCTGAACAGATTACAGTTGGAGATCTGTCCACAGTGCTGAACAGATTACAGTTGGAGATCTGTCCACAGTGCTGAACAGATTACAGTTGGAGATCTGTCTATAGTGTTGAACACATTACAGTTGGAGATCTGTCCATGGTGCTGAACAGATTACAGTTGGAGATCTGTCTATAGTGCTGAACAGAGTACAGTTGGAGATCTGTCCATCGCGCTGAACATTTTGAGGATGCTGCAGCAGTCACAGGCTTGGGTTGCTGTCCATGGTGCTGAACATGTTATGTGCTGCTACCATAGTGGCTAGCCATGAGTTGCTGTCCATAGTGCTGAACATGTTATGTGCTGCTACCATAGTGGCTAGCCATGAGTTGCTGTCCATAGTGCTGAACATGTTATGTGCTGCTACCATAGTGGCTAGCCATGAGTTGCTGTCCATGGGGCTGAACAGGTGAAAACTGCTGCTGCCTTGTCATGGGCCATTATAGGCCTACTGATCGCTGCTGTCCAGGACGGTGGTTCTGCACATTCATGACTGACATATCTCTTTCTCTGTGTCTCCCTACAGTGGCCCACACTACCGGTCTGGAAGTGTGTGTGTCTGTGTGAGCGTGTGTGTAAGTGTGTGTGTGTGTGTGATCTCTGTCTCAGAGAAACCTACTCTGCTATACATAATCTGCACTGAACAAAAACCGTGAGTACACATTATCTACATTACTCCATTCACCATCATCATCTACAGTACTCTATTCACCATCATTATCTACAGTACTCTATTCACCATCATTATCTACAGTACTCTATTCACCATCATTATCTACAGTACTCTATTCACCATCATTATCTACAGTACTCTATTCACCATCATTATCTACAGTACTCTATTCACCATCATTATCTACAGTACTCTATTCACCATCCTTATCTACAGTACTCTATTCACCATCATTATCTACATTACTCTATTCACCATCATTATCTACAGTACTCTATTCACCATCATTATCTACAGTACTCTATTCACCATCATTATCTACAGTACTCTATTCACCATCATTATCTACAGTACTCTATTCACCATCATTATCTACAGTACTCTATTCACCATCCTTATCTACAGTACTCTATTCACCATCATTATCTACAGTACTCTATTCACCATCATTATCTACAGTACTCTATTCACCATCCTTATCTACAGTACTCTATTCACCATCATTATCTACATTACTCTATTCACCATCATTATCTACAGTACTCTATTCACCATCATTATCTACAGTACTCTATTCACCATCCTTATCTACAGTACTCTATTCACCATCATTATCTACATTACTCTATTCACCATCATTATCTACAGTACTCTATTCACCATCATTATCTACAGTACTCTATTCACCATCATTATCTACAGCACTCTATTCACCATCATTATCTACAGCACTCTATTCACCATCATTATCTACAGTACTCTATTCACCATCATTATCTACAGCACTCTATTCACCATCATTATCTACAGTACTCTATTCACCATCATTATCTACAGTACTCTATTCACCATCATTATCTACAGCACTCTATTCACCATCATTATCTACAGCACTCTATTCACCATCATTATCTACAGTACTCTATTCACCATCATTATCTACAGTACTCTATTCACCATCATTATCTACAGCACTCTATTCACCATCATTATCTACAGTACTCTATTCACCATCATTATCTACAGCACTCTATTCACCATCATTATCTACAGTACTCTATTCACCATTATTGAGTTTTCAGAGGGAGGGATTGCTGTGTTGTATAGGCTTGTCACAATACCAGTATCGCAATACTAGGAAGTAAGGAAAGTCTGGTATGGTAGTATGGTAATAGTGGTATGGCAACAGCCCTACTGTAGTATGATCCAGATTACCAACTGATGCTCAGAGAGTCCCTGGTTTGTCTTTGGAAATAATCAAACTCAAATTCTGCAATGTCTACTTCTCCTGGACACCAGCAAGACAAGACCAGCTGGTCCACTGCGATGGAACTGTATTTCTGGGCCTCGCCCAAATGATTAAAGATGATTTACCAGGTTTACTAGGCTAGTGGCAATGCCACCATATTCTTTTTAGATACCCCTGAGGTAGAACAAAACACAACTTTGTTTTTTCACATCACGAATATCTCCCATTTATGATATGGATGGTTGTGTGCAAATATCTTACTGCAAAAGTGGTTAAATTGATAGATGTGACAATTTAAACTAAAAAAGTGAAAAGTAACACCTGGCTAGAGGGTGGATGGGCCGCATAAGCTCATGTGACCCAATATTGCAAGCCCTTATTTTGCTATATCAGCATTAGGATATCTTTAAAATGCATCTAGGAAATATAGACCTGTAAACACAGAGATACAATAGGCGGAAATATCAACTATTAATATTTATGACGAATGTAAGCTTTACTTAATAGGCAACTTTCCAAGTCAAATGTTCTCTCATTCAGTACTGTACGGTCCTGCTAGACAACAATGCAGTTATACCTGTCTTTTGAGGTTGTGGCTATTGGAATCAGCTCTAAGAAAAACAAGTGGGCTCAGACATTGGAATTAGATTTTTTGGGGTCCAAGGTTACTTGAAGGATTTTTGTATCTTTAGCCCCTACTCTTGTAATTAAATCAGGGGGCAACCACAGATTATCTTTGGGGCCACCACAGACTTTGCCTCAAATCCAATATGGCGTCCAAAATCCAATATGGCTGCCATAATACAATTTAATGGAGGTTATATCACGTGTAAATATTAATTTTGTAGATGAGGCAACACTCATGCCCATAAAGACTGTTTTGGTGTGAATCAATTTCATTCAGAATCCAATATGGCCAACATGATTGCACTCAAACACCTTCGCCTGCATATAAGTTTCCCTTGTTCATTTTGTGTTGTGTTATTCTTTAAGGTTTCAAACGGTTCTTGGTATATCTAGGACTATGAGTGACACTGCCAAGCCTCTTGTGTTTGAATAGCTGAAGCCAAAGAGCTTGTCAATATGTGTTCATGTTTAAATCTCATTCCCACACTTACAGCTTATCAACAATGGGCAATTCCACAAAATACAGTATAATAACAAACCTTTCACGACCCAAACACACAGTAGCGTAACCTAGTTACAGGAAAGCAACATGTCATACAACAGTCAGCTACTCTAGTAGTGTATATGTACAGCTCTAACTTTTCTCCTCTTTTCCACATTGAAACTAAGTGTGTGAGGTTGATTCAACGTCTTTGAGGTGACCAGCGGCCGGTTTCCCGATAGCGATGGAACTTAAGCTTACCAGTGTTTTAATGATGCATCTTTCCTACAACAGCGTTTCCCAAAACGCCACGCAGAGAGAACAGTCACTAAGTACGTCGTTGGAGCATGTGTTGATACTTAAAGGATTGAAAGAAAGGCAATGCTGCTCCCGGATCAGCTTTCTCAATTCAAATCTTATCTTAACATTATAATTATTTCTCAATACTGATGACTGATCAGCTCCTAGAGAGATATTACCACCTACTGCTGCAAATCTTGAGGCGGCTTATTCTAATCATTACCCAATAAAATGCACTAAATCCCAGATTTGGCACATCATCGCGCAAATGTTAGGCTACACATCATGAAATATATTAAGACAAATGACAGACAGGAGCCTACAAGTAGAAAAATAGAACTCAATTTACTGAACATGAAATGTATTTCAATATGATTGAAGTAAGCCTATAGCCTACAGTATTTATATTTTAACGCAGTCATCTCGGATTTCCTTTGACGCATCTTTTTAAACATCACTTATTTGTATCAATTGCAAAGGCACCTTTGTATTTGTAATGAACTTTGTTCTGAAGTTATCAGCGATCACAGAGAGAGGGATAAACCATGTGATTCTATGTTTAGCGGAGATCTTCTGTGTATAAAGTGACACGGGAGGGCAAAATAGCTGCTCTACAAGTGGCCTGAGGCAGGCGTTAGATTACGAGCGTTTTCAAGTGCAACGTTAATAACGATGGTTTTGGGGAAACAGCTCAGAGATTTAACGATGCTCCTACAAAGGTTCTAACGATGAACTTAGCCTTAAGATGCTTTTGGAAAACCAGACCCAGGACATGGGTGTGTCCAAACACGGTGAGGAGGCAAAGTAGCCAGTGGTGGTTGTAGTTCTGGAGCCTGACCAGCTTGCACAGCTAACTGGTCATTCTGGGCAAGCTGCAGCGACAAGGGCAGTATCCTTCCTGTATGACTGGCAGGGTATTCAGGGCTGGGCGGTATCCTTCCTGTATGACTGGCAGGGTATTCAGGGCTGGGTGGTATCCTTCCTGTATGACTGGCAGGGTATTCAGGGCTGGGCAGTATCCTTCCTGTATGACTGGCAAGGTATTCAGGGCTGTGTGGTGATCCGTTTCCATATCTACAACAAGTTGGGTGCAGGCACTCAGTAGATGCAGCTTGCATGCCAATGAGACCCATTGACTAACTGGAATGTTATCTCAGCCTGAATGTTGCTGGGGATACTCCAGTAGTGGAATGATAGTGGAATGATTGTGAAGGAGAGTCTGTGAAAGAGCTGTCACAAACAGACCTGCTCTGAGATCTTTCCAATGCCTAATTTACCTTTGGGTGGAGCTTTTTGTTGAATGTGGCAAAAGGTCCTGCAGGTCACGTCCTACATATTTCTTTATATTCCTTTGGAAGTCGGGTAGGATTATAATTTGGCTTATATTTACTGTGGGTAGCTGGCTGTGATTACGGTCTGGGGCATGAGTTGAGGAGAGGGACAGAACCTGTGAGGGTGACCTCAGGTTACTTAGAGGTTACTTAGAGTGTAGGTCATAGACTACGACTATGACGTGTTGGTTGTGAGGGACGTAGCACAGCTCCACACATATTTACATTTGAAGATGATCCTTGGGCTTTGATGTACAGTAAAAGGGTTGCAGAGGAGGTGGAGCTGGTCAAGCATGGTTAGTAGCAGACTAGGTACTTATGAGGGCAATGCATGCCAGCACTTTCCAGATTGCATTTTGACTGTAGAATGTCCTCCTGACATGTGGCAGTCCAGTTCCATGATGTCTCTGTCTCTAGTAACTGTCTGAGGGGAAGGCTGATGGTGGACTGGGCCTATCCAGGACAATTCTGGGAGATTCAGGATAGCATTGACATTGGAGAGGTGCAATTCCTATCATATGTGAAAGCACAGTAAGTTGAACACCTGCCTTATGCGCTTGTCATCATGTGTGGTTGCGACCTCCCCTGTCACCAAGTCAACATGTACGGCAACTCCAGGGCAGACAGCCAGGATGGTGGACATGATTGTCTGGAAAAAGCAATGTGCTAGCTCAACCTGAACAGAATAAGAGTGCACCGGAACATCCCAATGTGCATCACGAATGCAGTGAGCCAGCGGAAGGTCATGTTGGATTCAGGAAGTCGTGTCATACTAGCCATGAATAAAAGATCACTTCTAAATGATAATGAGGTAATTTAAGAGACCAACCCTGGAGGCACAAGTTATAGGGAGAGGGTGTCAGAGTCCAGTTGGATTCTCATTCCTTTCATTGGAGCCTCCCAGTTGCCTCATTGATCCTGAAAGAATACTTGGTGTTCCAGATCCTGAA
>NC_059194.1:3078133-3150633 GCF_020615455.1 Coregonus clupeaformis
TTCTGTTCAAAAAAGTTTCTTAAACGGAAGCAAACAGAACAGAACGGGGATAAACATACCTGAATTTGTCCAATAGAAACTCTCGTTTGCAACTGTTGGACTAATGACTACACCCTCTATCAGCTAGATGCAGGCAAGAGTGTGCAAGGCAGTATTGAATGTCACTGTCTGTCCATGTTTCACTGTCTGTCACCTCAACATTTTATCTCAACCTGTGTGCACCTATGTTGTAAACTTTCATTCATAGGCTAGGTTGTAGCAACCTCATGATGGGTATAGGGAACATTTTAGTATCATGTAGTAGCCTACACCTAGAGATACGACAGGTACCTATGCTTCCACAACAGAATGAGTCAACGTATACATCCCAAATGGTACCCTATTTCCTACATAGTTCACTACTTTTGTAGTGAACTATACAAGAGCCCATATGTAGGGAATATGGTGCCATTTGGGACTCACCCAATACCTTGCTGGTAGCTGAAGTAGTGCAATAATCCATTGGTAGTCTGTTACCAGAACACAGCTAGAGATCAGGCTTGAATAGACAGGGATTAACCAGTAGTAGTAGAACATCCATCACACTGTGTTTGCAGAGAAACCTTCTCTCACAGATCTTCTCCCTAAGGTCTTCCACTCTAAGAATGCATCCCAAATGGCACCCTATTCTATTGCATTCCATGACCAGGGCCCAAACGTTGTGCACTATAGAGGGAATAGTGTGCCATTTGGGATGGAGTCTAAGGGGTAAAGGCTTACCCTTTAGCCAAGAGGTTAGAACATCTTTGAAGTAGGATCAAGTATTGAATTAGCTGATGTACACGACCTGGTACATGCTGTACTGTAGTTATTCTGCTCAATTGAACCAAAGCATTACGGAGTACAGAATTCAGCCAGTCTTTGACTTCACAGGGAGAAGTGTAGCCAGACTGCCTGCTGAGGAGCAACACATGCATTTCTGTGTAGCGGGTGAGTTTCCCCACTGTCTTGGCTGCAGACAGGTGTTCTAATGTCTATTACACACATCAGTCAGATACCCATCAAAGCCTGTGTGGAGCCACTGGGAGAGAGATCGTTTAAGGGATTGAACCTACCAGTGTGATCCCCTGGCCTTCTCTGTTAGATTCCTGTCTTCTACATCCCACCAACGCTCCCTCTCTTCCTCTCTCCTCCTTTCCCTCTCTCCCTCTCTCCGTCTCTCCACCTCTCCCTCTCTCCCTCTCTTCCTCTCTCCTCCTTTCCCTCTCTCCCTCTCTCCTCCTTTCCCTCTCTCCATCTCTCCGTCTCTCCACCTCTCCCTCTCTCCGTCTCTCCACCTCTCCCTAACTCTACCTCTCCCTCTCTCCACCTCTCCCTCTCTCCACCTCTCCCTAACGCTACCTCTCCCTCTCTCCCTCTCTTCCTCTCTCCACCTCTCCCTCTCTCCACCTCTCCCTAACTCTACCTCTCTCCGTCTCTCCACCTCTCCCTAACTCTACCTCTCCCTCTCTCCACCTCTCCCTCTCTCCACCTCTCCCTCTCTCTACCTCTCCCTGTCTCTACCTCTCCACCTCTCCCTCTCTCCACCTCTCCCTCTCTCCACCTCTCCCTCTCTCTACCTCTCCCTCTCTCTACCTTTCCACCTCTCCCTCTCTCCCTCTCTCCATCTCTCCCTCTCTCTACCACTCCCTCTCTCCACCTCTCCCTCTCTCCACCTCCTCCTCTCTCTACCTCTCCCTCTCTCCACCTCTCTCTCTCCCTCTATCCATCTCTCCCTCTCTCCCCCTCTCCCTCTCCCGACCTCTTCACCTCCCCACCTCTCCCTCTCTACACCTCTCTCTCTCCACCTCTCTCTCTCCCCACCGCTCCCTCTCTCCCACATCTCTCTCTCCACCTCTCTCTCTCTCTTCACCTCTCTCTCCCTTCACCTCTCCACCTCTCTCTCCCTCTCCTCCTCTTGGTTCTACTATACTCAACGTCTCCCCCTTTCTCCACACCCCCTTCATCCCAGCCAGGACTTCCTGATTTAGATAAAGCTTGATTAAATGTTAGAGGCCAGTTTCTTGCATCTAGATTGAGCTTTTTCCTGACTAAAAAGCATGCTCAATGCCGTCCATCACCCAATGGGGAATTGTCACAGGCTGCGTCCCAAATGGCACCCTATTCCCTATATAGTGCACTACCTTCGACCAGAGCCCTAGTCTGGTATAGTGCATTGTAAAGGGAATAGGGTGCCATTTGGGATGCAAGAACAGAGTGGGTTTTATCTGTGCATACATTTCCTGAGCGTATATAGGGTGACATTTTCTCTAAATGAATCAGCATCACAAGCTCATCCCATGTCACAACCCCGTCCTGTAATGAGGAGATCTGTCACACTGGGTGACTCTGGTTTTATTTTGATTTTTAAATTCTCTCTCTAATCACCAAGCTAATGAAGCTGTTATGTGTTCGTCCCAAATGGAATCCTATTCCCTATGTAGTGCACTACTTTTGACTAGAGCCCTTTGGTTCTGGTCAAAAGTAGTGCACTATATACAGTAGGTAACAGGATGCCATTTGGGACGTAGCCTATCTATCCAGGGCTGTTATTCAGACATCTACTCTTTTCACTAAAGAAAAAGGGATTGCTAGATGATATATTTAGATAAATGGATTCAGGGTGATAATGCTGAAAATATAAATTGGCTTTCTGAATTAATTTGAGTTTGAATAAGTGAAGATCAGCTCCATTAGTTATCTTTCTTTCTCTGTCACTCTGCAGACCTTTAGCCTTCTGAATCAGCACTGTTTGGCAGCGGACAAATGGACACGCACACACACACACACACACACACACACACACACACACACACACACACGCACACACACACACACACACACACACACAAACACGCACCCACACACACACACACACACACACACACACACACACAAGCACAGACACACACACACACACACAGAAAAATATAGAAAACGAACAGAGGGAAAATGTCCAGACAGAAAGAATACAAAGGGAATACAACAGAGGGTAAGAAGACAGGGATGGAAAGACTCTTAGTGAGGTGTCAAACTGTCTTAGTTCCTGTTCCCACTTTAGAGACCACTGCTGTCTCAGCTAATAAACTGTCTTAGTCACTCACTCACACACACACACACACACACACACACACACAAACACATACATACGCACGCACGCACACACACACACCTCTGCTCTCATAAATCAATGATGGACTCCTTTAGTGAGCTGCCATGTGAAATGGACTTGAATCTGAAGGAGAGAAATACTGTGACTTCATTACATCAGAGGAGATGAGAGTCTGTGTGTGTCCATGCGTGTGTGTGAGCGTGTGAGAGTGTCTGTGTGCGTATTTGTACACGCCCGAGACAATATTATTTGCATCACATTGCTGTGACAAACTGCAGCACATAGCTCTGTGTTTGCTTATTTACTTCAGAAGAGCCTCGGGGGATTTGACATTCAATTGGGAATGAGTTTGGATTGTAGGTAGAGGAAGTATTTCTACAAAAGATAGGACAGAAGAGAGAGACAGAGAGAGAGAGAAACAGAGGGAAGAAAGAAGAAAGATGGAGAGAGAAGAACAGAACAAATGAGAATGAGTGTAGAGAGAGTAGCATAAGAAAGAGAGCGAGAGAAGGAGAGACAGAAATGGATGTTGTAGTATGCAGACCCAGGGGTCTGTACTGTACAAACTGTTACTCACCACCCCTCCACCTCTCCTCTCTCTCTCTACCTATCCTCTCTCTCTCTCTACCTCTCCTCTCTCTCTCTACCTCTCCTCTCTCTCTCCACTGCTTCCCTCTCTCTCCACCTCTCCTCTCTCTCTCTACCTATCCTCTCTCTCTCTCCACCTCTCCTCTCTCTCTCTCTCTACCTCTCCTCTCTCTCTCCACTGCTTCCCTCTCTCTCTACCTCTCCTCTCCCCTCAGGCTCTTAGATCTTCTATAATAAAAAGCAGACCTGCTCGTTGCTCAACGAGTTGCTATGGTGACATCTGACCGAGCAATATGTAAATCATCTTGTGAGCATCACTTTTTCATTCAACCGCCTTTCAAATCTCTCACGTGTTTTATTACTGAATATAATGTAATATCATAAGTTAGTGTATTATTACTGAATATCACGTCATATCATAAGTCAGTGTATTATTACTGAATATAATGTAATATCATAAGTTAGTGTATTATTACTGAATATCATGTCATATCATAAGTCAGTGTATTAATACTGAATGTCATATCATAAGTTAGTGTATTATTAGTGAATATCCTGTAATATCATTTTGTATATATATTTTTTTATTTAACCTTTATTTAACTAGGCAAGTCAGTTAAGAACATATTTTTATTTCCAATGACGGCCTACCAAAAGGCAAAAGGCCTCCTGCGGGGACGGGGGATAAAACAAATATACACTACCAGTCAAAGGTTTGGACACACCTACTCATTCAAGGGTATTTCTTAATCTACCAAGTCCATATTATGGCAAGACCAGCTCAAATAAGCAAAGAGAAATGACAGTCCATCATTACTTTAAGACATGAAGGTCAGTCAATACGGAACATTTCAAGAACTTTGAAAGTTTCTTAAAGTACAGTCGTAAAAACCATCAAGTGCTATGATGAAACTGACTCTCATGAGGACCACCACAGGAAAGGAAGACCCAGAGTTACCTCTGCTGCAGAGGATAAGTTCATTTGAGTTACCAGCCTCAGAAATTGCAGCCCAAATGAATGCTTCACAGAGTTCAAGTCACAGACACATCTCAACATCAACTGTTCAGAGGGGACGGTGTGAATCAGGCCTTCATGGTGGAATTGCTGCAAAGAAACCACTACTAAAGGACACCAATAATAATAAGAGACCTGCTTGGGCCAAGAAACACGAGCAATGGACATTAGACCGGTGGAAATTTGTCCTTTGGTCTGGATATTTTTGGATCCAACCGCCGTGTCTTTGTGAGACGCGGTGTGGGTGAACGGATGATCTCCACATGTGTAGTTCCCACCGTAAAGCATGGAGGAGGAGGTGTTATGGTGTGGGGGTGCTTTGCTGGTGACACTGTCTGTGATTTATTTAGAATTCAAGGCACACTTAACCAGCATGGCTACCACAGTATTCTGCAGCGATATGCCATCCCATCTGGTTTGGGCTTAGTGGGACTATCATTTGTTTTTCAAAAGGACAATGACCCAACATACCTCCAGGCTGTGTAAGGGCTATTTTACCAAGAAGGAGAGTGATGGAGTGCTGCATCAGTTGACCTGGCCTCCACAATACCCCGACCTCAACCCAATTGAGATGGTTTGGGATGAGTCGGACGGCAGAGTGAAGGAAAAGCAGCCAACAAGTGCTAAGCATATGTGGGAACTCCTTCAAGACTGTTGGAAAAGCATTCCAGGTGAAGCTGGTTGAGAGAATGCCAAGAGTGTACAAGGCAATGTGTGGCTATTTGAAGAATCTCAAATATAAAATATATTTGGATTTGTTTAACACTTTTTTGGTTACTACATGATTCCATATGTGTTATTTCATAGTTTTGATGTCTTCACTATTATTCTACAATGTAGAATATAGTAAAAATAAAGAAAAACCCTTGAATGAGTAGGTGTGTCCAAACTTTTGACTGGTACTGCATATATACACTATCGTTAAAAAGTTTGGGGTCACTTATAAATTACCTTGTTTTCGAAAAAAAAAACTATTTATTTGTCTATTAAAATAACATCAAATTGATCAGAAATACAGTGTAGACATTGTTAATGCTGTAAATGGCTATTGTAGATGGAAACGGCTGATTTTTAATGGAATATCTACAGAAGCATACAGAGGCCCATTATCAGCAAACATCCGTCCTGTGTTCCAACGGCACGTTGTGTTTGCTAATCCAAGTTTATCATTTTAAAAGGCTAATTGATCATTAGAAAACCCTTTTGCAATTATGTTAGCACAGCTGAAAACTGTTGTGCTGATTAAAGAAGCAATACACCTGGCCTTCTTGAGACTAGTTGAGTATCTGGAGCATCAAGAATTGTGGGTTCGATTACAGGCTCAAAATGTCCAGAGACAAAGAGATTTCTTCTGAAACTCGTCAGTCTATTCTTGTTCTAAAAAATGAAGGCTTTTCACTGTTGACGTTGAGACTGGTGTTTTGCGGGTACTATTTAATGAAACTGCCAGTTGAGGATATGTGAGGCGTCTGTTTCTCAAACTAGACACTCTAATGTATTTGGCCTCTTGCTCAGTTGTGCACCGGGGCCTCCCACTCCTCTTTCTATTCTGGTTAGAGCCAGTTTGCGCTGTTCTGTGAAGGGAGTAGTACACAGCGTTGCACGAGATCTTCAGTTTCTTGGCAATTTCTCGCATTGGAATAGCCTTCATTTCTCAGAACAAGAATAGAATGACGAGTTTCAGAAGAAAGCTCTTTGTTTCTGGCCATTTTGAGCCTGTAATCGAACCCACAATCGCTGATGCTCCAGATACTCAACTAGTCTCATGAAGGCCAGTTTTATTGCTTCTTTAATCAGAACAACAGTTTTCAGCTGTGCTAACATAATTGCAAAAGGGTTATCTAATGATCAATTAGCCTTTTAAAATGATAAACTTGGATTAGCAAAAACAACGTTCCATTGGAACACAGGACTGATGGTTGCTGATAATGGGCCTCTGTACGCCTATGTAGATATTCCATTGAAAATCAGCCGTTTCCAGCTACAATAGCCATTTACAACATTAACAATGTCTACACTGTAATTTCTGATCAATTTGATGATATTTTGATGGACAAATAAATTGGTTTTCTTTTGAAAACAAGGACATTTCTAAGTGACCCCAAACTTTTGAACGGTAGTGTTTAAATGTAGGACCAAACACACATCACAACAAGAGAGACAACACAACACAACATAAAGAGAGACCTAAGACAACAACATAGCATGGCAGCAACACACGACAACACAGCATGGTAGCAACACAACATGGCAGCAGCACAACATGGTAGCAGCACAAGACATGGTACAAACATTATTGGGCACAGACAACAGCACAGAGGGCAAGAAGGTAGAGACAACAATACATCACGCGAAGCAGCCACAACTGTCAGTAAAAGTGTCCATGATTGAGTCTTTGAATGAAGAGATGGAGATAAAACTGTCCAGTTTTAGTGTTTCGTGCAGCTCGTTCCAGTCGCTAGCTGCAGCGAACTAGAAAGAAGAGCATCCCAGGGAGGTGTGTGCTTTGGGGATCTTTAGTATTACTGAATATCATATCATATCATAAGTTAGTGTATTATTACTGAATATAATGTCATATCATAAATTAGTGTATTATTATTGAATATAATGTCATATCATAAGTTAGTGTATTATTACTGAATATAATGTCATATCATAAGTTAGTGTATTATTACTGAATATCATGTCATATCATAAGTTAGTGTATTATTACTGAATATGAATATAATGTCATATCATAAGTTAGTGTATTATTACTGAATATCATGTCATATCATAAGTTAGTGTATTATTACTGAATATCATGTCATATCATAATTACAGTGTAGTATTACTGAATATCATGTCATTTCATAAGGTAGTTATGTATACACGATATATTGGACAGTTAGACCCCATATTTAATCTGTTAGATAAAGGTAAACCACGCATTGGGTTCTCTCGGAAGGTGGTTACCACTTTAAAAACAAACTACCCTGCAAGCTGTTGCTACAGTAATTGTCAATGGATATAGACGTGAAACCACACCTTCCTTATGGTTCAGCATAAACATCTGGAGGGAACATTTGGTGGCGGCAATAGTTGTATTGTTCGAGGACATTGATCATGGTAAGCATGGAGACAGGGGTAACTATAAAACAGAGTATTATTATTATTCAGATATGCTCTCTCCTCTCCTCTGTTTCTCTCAGATGGAATAGTAATTGTCTGGTTGAAGTGGCAATTTCATTCCTTTCACTGTACCAGTACAAACCAGTGCAGTCAAAAGTAATAAGCAAAAGTTTTCATCATGTATTATTTACAGGAACACTCAACCTTCGGCTTGAAAGACCTGAGTTGAGTCCCAAATGGCACCCTGTTCCCTTTGTAGTGCCCTACTTTTGACCAGATCCCTATGGACTATAAAGGGAATAGGGCGCCATTTGTGACACACGTCTATGGTTTTGGCAGCAGGTTTTGTAAGCTGTCAAAACATGACTAAAACATAAAGCTCCTGTCACATCTTCTTTTGTAAATTAGCTTGAGCTGACGCCAACATTTAGTGGTTTCTGGATATAGAGACATGTGCATGTGTGTGTGTGTGTGTGTGTGTGTGTGTGTGTGTGTGGGGGGTACATGATAAGGGCTCAGTGAAGCATGAAATAAGCTGGAACAGTGAGCAAGGGGGTGGTGGCTGATGTCTCCTGCTATTTCTTAATTAAGCACACACACACACAAACACACACACACACACACACACACACAAACACACACACCACTCTCATTGTTAGATCGTAACCTTCTGCCCATTTTTTATGATATGTGCAGTAAAATGCTGAGCCACCAAGTGGGTAGCGTAATATATGACTTGGACATAGTCTGAGTAGGATACCGTTGATTCTAACTCTCTGTAAGTAGTTGTAGAATTCAGACATACCCATAATTAGGCTTTGGTTTTTACTGTGGTTTGCATGTCATTCATCTTGTCTTTCAAAGACTGTTGGAAGACTAGCCAATGGGATGAAAGAGATCCTAATAAACAACCACAGACAAAAACAAACAAGGGGAACCTTTAGAATAGACACATTTTTCTTAAAAGAAGACATTTAGTTTTTGTCTGCTGTCTAATTGCTGTTGTTGTTGTTGCTGCTGCTGTTGTGAACGCAACTTTTATTTAGCTGTCTCTTATTTCATTGTCACAACAACACCAGCAACAACAACAACAACAACAACAACATTTGCTGGAAGGATTCCAGAACTACAGTGCATTCGAAAAGTATTCAGACCCCTTGACTTTTTCTACATTTTGTTACGTTACAGCCTTATTCTAAAATGAATTAAATAAAAACATTTCCACATCAATCTTAACACATTACCCCATAATGACAAAGCAAAAACAGGTTTTTAGAAATTCTTGCAAATGTGTTAAAAATAAAAAACAGAAATACCTTACTTACAGTACTCAGACCCTTTGCTATGTGACTCGAAATTGAGCTCAGGTGCATCCTGTTTCCATTGATCATCCTTGAGATGTTTCTACAACTGGATTGGAGTCCACCTGTGGTAAACTCAACTGATTGGATATGATTTGGAAATGCACACATCTGTCTATATAAGGTCCCACAGTTGACAGTGCATGTCAGAGCAAAAACCAAGCCATGAGGTCGAAGGAATTGTCTGTAGAGCTCCGAGCAAGATTGTGTGAAGGGTAACACAACATTTCTGCAGCATTGAAGGTCCCCAAGAACACAGTACCCTCCATCATTCTTAAATGGAAGAAGTTTGGAACCACCAAGACTTTTCCTAGAGCTGGCCGCTCGGCCATACTGAGCAATCGGGGGAGAAGGGCCTTACTCAGGGAGGTGACCAAGAACCTGATGGTCACTCTGACAGAGCTCCAGAGTTCCTCTGTGGAGATGGGAGAACCTTCCAGAAGGACAACCATCTCTGCAGCACTCCACCAATCAGGCCTTTATGGTAGAGTGGCCAGACGGAAGCCACTCCTCAGTAAAAGGCACTTGACAGCCTGCATGGAGTTTGCCAAAAGGCACCTAAAGGACTCCAACCATGAGAAACAAGATTCTCACGTCTGGAGGAAACCTGGCACCATCTCTATGTTGAAGCATGGTGGTGGCAGCATCATGATGTGGGCTTGTTTTTCAGCGGCAGGGACTGGGAGACTAGTCAGGATCAAGGGAAAGATGAACGGAGCAAAGTACAGAGAGATCCTTGGTGAAAACTTGCTCCAGAGCACTCAGGATCTCAGACTGGGGCAAAGGTTCACCTTCCAACAGGACAAAGAACCTAAGCACACAGCCAAGACAACGCAGGAGTGGCTTCGGGACAACTCTCTGAATGTCCTTAAGTGGCCCAGCCAGAGCCCGGACTTGAACCCGATCGAACATCTCTGGAGAGACCTGAAAAAACCTGACAGAGCTTGAGAGGATCTGCAGAGAAGAATGGGAGAAACTACACGTGTGCCAAGCTTGTAGCTTCATACCCAAGAAGACTCGAGGCTGTAATCGCTGCCAAAGGTGCTTCAACAAAGTACTGAGTAAAGAGTCTGAATACTTATGTGAATGTGATATCTCCGTTTTTTATTTGTAATACATTTGCAAAAAATCCTAAAAACCAGTTTTTGCTTTGTCATTATGGGGCATTGTGTGTAGATTGATGAGGAATAGCAACAATTTAATAAATTTTAGAATAAGGCTGTAACGTAACAAAATGTGGAAAAAGTCAAGGGGTCTGAATACTTTCCAAATGCACTGTATCTCTCTTCCACTCTTCCTATACCTCTCTTAGATGAGTGAGATTCCCTCCCTCCCTCCTCCTCCTCTTCCTCCTGCCTCCTCCTCCTCCTGCCTATCCTCCTTCATTCCTCTCCTCCTCCTCCTCCTTCTCCTGCCTCCTCCTCCTTCGTTCCTCCTCCTCCTCCTCCTCCTGCCTCCTCCTCCTCCTCCTTCATTCCTCTCCTCCTCCTCCTCCTCCTCCTCCTCCTCCTCCTGCCTCCTTCTCCTCCTCCTGCCTCCTCCTCCTTCATTCCTCTCCTCCTCCTCTAGCAGGGCTGAGCTGTGGCTTGTGATGGGTCTGGAGGAGGAAGCTCCATGATAAGAAACATATCAGTGCTCAGCACCTGCCTCTTGTTCATATGACTAACCAAGCAGTCTGCATGGTTGCGTCCCAAATGACACCCTATTCCCTATATAGTGCACTACTTTTGACCAGGGCCCATAGAGAATAGGGTGCCATTTGGGATGCAACCCATCTTATGAGGAAACGTTTCACTGCTATAATGAGGAAATCAAACCTAGAGAATATTCAAATTTTCTCTGTGAATGTTTGTATAGCTCAGTCAGTGGATGGGCTAGTGAGTTTAGGCTTGTATTCAAAATTATGCTTCACCAGACTTTCCTTAAAATGGGTCAAAGTGTCTTATAATGAAAATTCCATCGAGTTGTTTATGATTCACATGACATTTACATTTGATATTTTTGTGATTTAGAAGACGCTCTTATCCAGAGTGACTAACAATTAATGCATTCAAGTTACTGCAAGGAAAGAAAAAAGCAGCTAGCCACTTTCTGCAATGATGCTAAACAACCATAAACTAAGAGACTATTGAGTTTAGGCTTGTATTTAAAATGATGCTAAACAACCATAAACTAAGAGACTATTGAGTTTAGGCTTGTATTTAAAATGATGCTAAACAACCATAAACTAAGAGACTAGTGAGTTGAGGCTTGTATTCAAAATGATGCTGAACAACCATAAACTAAGAGACTAGTGAGTTTAGGCTTGTATTTAAAATGATGCTAAACAACCATAAACTAAGTGTCACGTTTGTTCATAGACGGGTCAGACCAAGGCGCAGCGTGATATGCATACATGTTTATTTGAACCGAATAAACAACGACAAAACACGAAACGAAACGAAACGAAACGAAACGAAACGAAACGAAACGAAACGTGAAGTCCAAGGTACACAAACAACATACCTCACACGGAACAAGATCCCACAACCCACTAGTGCCAATAGGCTGCCTAAGTATGGTCCCCAATCAGAGACAACGAGCGACAGCTGCCTCTGATTGGGAACCACACCGGCCAACATAGATCTAGACATACTAGACTATAAACATAGATCTACACCACATAAAAAATCACACCCTGACTCAACAAATAAGAGTCCCCAGAGTCAGGGCGTGACACTAAGAGACTAGTGAGTTTAGGCTTGTATTTAAAATGATGCTAAACAACCATAAACTAAGAGACTAGTGAGTTTAGGCTTGTATTTAAAATGATGCTAAACAACCATAAACTAAGAGACTAGTGAGTTTAGGCTTGTATTTAAAATGATGCTAAACAACCATAAACTAAGAGACTAGTGAGTTTAGGCTTGTATTTAAAATGATGCTAAACAACCATAAACTAAGAGACTAGTGAGTTTAGGCTTGTATTTAAAATGATGCTAAACAACCATAAACTAAGAGACTAGTGAGTTTAGGCTTGTATTTAAAATGATGCTAAACAACCATAAACTAAGAGACTAGTGAGTTTAGGCTTGTATTTAAAATGATGCTAAACAACCATAAACTAAGAGACTAGTAAGTTTAGGCTTGTATTTAAAATGATGCTGAACAAGACATGTGGTTCAAGTGGCTCATAATCAGAAATTCATTGAGTTTTGTTCAGTTTGTTTATATGGAAACAAATTACTGCCACAAAATGTGCATAAGAACATTGGGTTGATGATTCACATGTTAAAGTATGCTAAATTACCATAAACCCAGGGTGCATCTGAAATGGCACCCTATTCCCTATATAGTGCACTGCCTTTAACCAGAGCCCTGTGGACCCATTTGGGATGCGGCACTGCCTCTGGCTCCTCCTGTCCAGGTCTCAGTGAAGCAGAAGAAGGTTTCAGCTGATAAAGGTCACATTCATCACCAAGCAGAGTCCTTAATTATCTAAAGACTCACACACATGAAAGCATGCACACACACACACACACACACACACACACACACACACACACACACACACGCACACGCACACGCACACGCACACGCACACACACACACACACACACACACACACACACACACACACACACACACACACACACACACACACACACACACACACACACACACACAGACACACAGACACAAGCACAGACACACAGGCTCATGAACACTAGTCACGTGCATGGGTACACTTTCACTATATTGAGAGAGGTGGAGAGTTACACACCCATATAACTCCTGCACACACCCCTCTGCCCTCGATTATATTATTATTATTATTATTATTATTATTATTATTATTATTATTAACATTATTATTATTATTATTATTAATGTGACCTTGAGAAGGAAGAATCCCCACTTTAAATCTTCGACATACTTCTTCTTATTCTTTAGCATGCTATTCCTCTTACACCGTTTAAGATATAAACGCAGTTCAAATTTTTAAACGTGTAAACTGGTCTGGATTAAGTTGCATACACACAACTTTTTGATATCTTTTATACTTTTTAAACTATTAAGCTTTTTGTGCTTCTTTTTGTCCTTCATTCACTTTCATGGGATTTCCTCAACCTTCTAAAGACCCTATTGTGACATAATAACTTCCAACATTCTATTCTATTCACTGTAAACAATGTCACTTTTGACACAAATCAGCTACTTTGACCACATTCCCAACAACTTAGACAAAAAGTTAGTGTATGAAATCTTCTTCTTCTTCTACTTCTCTTTAAGATATCTTATACTGATCAAATGATACAGCTGTTTTACTAACCGCGTCAACGACATTTCCTCAGAATTTTTGACCACTTTCCCAGCACTTTAGACAAACACTATGTCTAATTTTCTGCTATTTTTTTATTTATCTGCTACCAATCAAAAGTTACAGCTGTTTGTTGAAATTTAGAGTGACGACAAGTAGCTAGCTAAGTCAGCTAACAGCTCTCTCATGTCTTGTCATTGAGCAGCCCAAATGGAGCCGTTGCTATGGATACTCACATACACAGAGAAGGGTATGGGGCAGTGCAGGCAAAAATTATGAGGATCACCCTGATTGAATTTAGAAAAATAGTGTAATGATGATGAAGAATTGTGAACACCAAAAAAGAAGCTACAAGGAGGTAGCCAAGGCAACAGCGTGTCATCTTCCTTCTCAGTATCATGCACCGTGCTGTAAATAACTCAACTGGCCAGTTTGCCTGTCTGTAAAGAGAAGATGATCCTACTGCTCTGATTGGATAGACCGAAGCTGTCGCATGTTTCACTCTGAAAATTTAGATTAATGCTGCCTCCTGTTTGCCTGCTACTATGATAAATCAATAGGCGAGGACGTTTGCTAGCAAGTTATGAATGTGCATAATATCTAATACATAATACATAATATCTAACATATATAATACATAATACATAATATCTACCAAGCGATGTGACAGTAGGGATAGGAGAAGAAACGCTGAAGCACATTCTGAATGAGTGAGAGTAAACTTGTTGCCCGCTGTAAGTTTTGCTTTAAATTGTAACGTAAAACGTTTTGAACGTATTCCACTACCACAAAAATACTTCTAATGAGCTAAAGCAAGCCCCACAACTTTACTTGTAAAGTTTCCAACTAGTTATTATTATTTTTATTATATGAAATGATTCAAACATTTATCTAACTTGCATATCCTTCTCCCCCCTTTATCAAACTACTCTTACCCTCACCCCTCCGTAACTCTCTTACCCTCACCCCTCCGTAACTCTCTTACCCTCACCCCTCCGTAACTCTCTTACCCTCACCCCTCCGTAACTCTCTTACCCTCACCCCTCCGTAACTCTCTTACCCTCACCCCTCCGTAATTCTCTTCTCCTCCATCCTTAACTACATTGCTCACTAGCCTGACTCAAACGTCACACTTTATAACCCCTATTCTCAAACCCCTTACACCTACCCAACCCTCACCCCAAACCCCTTACACCTATCCAACCCTCACCCCAAACCCCTTACACCTACCCAACCCTCACCCTAAACCCCTTACACCTACCCAACCCTCACCCTAAACCCCTTACACCTACCCAACCCTCACCCTAAACCCCTTACACCTACCCAACCCTCACCCTAAACCCCTTACACCTACCCAACCCTCACCCTAAACCCCCTTACACCTACCCAACCCTCACCCTAAACCCCTTACACCTACCCAACCCTCACCCCAAACCCCTTACACCTACCCAACCCTCACCCTAAACCCCTTACACCTACCCAACCCTCACCCTAAACCCCTTACACCTACCCAACCCTCACCCTAAACCCCCTTACACCTACCCAACCCTCACCCTAAACCCCCTTACACCTACCCAACCCTCACCCTAAACCCCTTACACCTACCCAACCCTCACCCTAAACCCCTTACACCTACCCAACCTCACCCTAAACCCCTTACACCTACCCAACCCTCACCCTAAACCCCTTACACCTACCCAACCCTCACCCTAAACCCCTTAGACCTACCCAACCCTCACCCTAAACCCCTTACACCTACCCAACCCTCACCCTAAACCCCATCACACACCCTCAGCACTTGATTTAGCCCCACCCCCTTCTAACATCTCTCTCCCCCTTCTCCCCCGCTCAGTCTCCCCATACAATAGAATGTAAACAAACTTGGCAGTAACTACAATCACCTCAGCACCTGTCACAACATCACCATTTAACAATCAGCAACGCTTTTTAAACTTCAAACACATACGACTAAACACACACACACAAGACAGAACGCATGCACGCACACACGCACACACAACTGAACACATCCTGTCACGCTGGGTTGGAGAAAGGGATGGAAGAGAGAAAGAGAGGTGAAAAAGACAGGTGCATGGAGAGGAGGCTGTGACTACTGAGTCAGCTGAGATCAGGGCTAACATGAAAGAGGCACCACTGAGAAGGTTGGTCCACCACAGAGCATGTTCTACAGACACTGATACTGTACAGTCACATATCTTCATGGTCATGTCTGCGTTCCAAATGTTACCCTATGCCCTATTTACAGTAGTGCACTACTTTTGACCAGGGAACATAGGGCTCTGGTCAAAAGTAGTGCACTATATATGGAATAGGGTGCCATTTGGGACACTGACCAGATAGATGTGGGTACTACATATGTCGGATCTTAACTGAATCCCTCTTTTGACGCGGATAATTTTCCTGATGCATCAGGAAATTCAAATGAGCTTTGTGATTGCCTGAAAATTAGCAGTTCTCTTTCTCTCCATGCGGCGGCAGTGGAGTCACTGGGATCAGGGCTTGCTATCAAAATAATGTTCTCTCTCTCGCTCGCTCAAACGCTAGGCCTAGGTCGTATTACTGCAACTTTCAAATGTACAAAAATGTATCTGAAATGCAGCCGTACACATCAACAACCATTATTTCACACAGCTTAATAACACAAGATAGATATTGGTCTCTACTAGGCTACGACATAAAGTATTTCCTTGTTTACCACGGCAAATCTAGTGTATCCCAAGGTTACGAATGAACTATTAAAATTGAGTTCAATCGTGGGTCTAGCGGTTAGGGCCACTGACTTAAGTGCACACATGTAGGCCTACCGCGTCGGGTTTGATTCCGGCCCACGCCCTTCTGACACAAATAACTCAATCCCCTGATTGACTTGATGTAGTTGCACATTTCAAATATGGACAGTCCAGGGTTGTTTTACCCCCGATCTTTATAAGAAATGACCGTACCAGACACTGTTGGATAACATAAATAGGAAACTAGGCTACACCAACATTAGTTTCCATTCATACAATGTGTTGGGTAAATTGCCACAGTAGATTTGCCGTGGTAAACAAGGAAATACTTTATTTCTATTGTAAGGAATGCTTGTCAAATAGATACATCACCCTTAGTCTGTTGAAAAAGGACTAAGTTGTTGCGATGACAACACCAACCAGATATATATATATATATATATATATATATATATATATATATATATATATATATATTTATATTTATATTTATATTTATATTATACATATTTTGGAAGACTTTGGTTGCAATCAGAACACCGACATCATCTTTTAGGGAGCGGTAATGAGCTAACCAATAATGGTTGCAATTGAGATCAGCTGTGCAGGTGAATTTAGCGTGTATTGATGGTTTAACAAGACATCAACTGGTGATAAGGATGCTGCCTTTTGAAGCAGAATTTCTAGGCAGGAAGTCAAAATTGGCATGTCCCAATCCCATGTATCCTTCGCCGGGGAGGGTATCCCATAACACCTTGCGGCGCAGCAAAAATTAAAAGTTCCCGCTCGGGATAACAGAAGAATAAGGAATAACTTTGTGAAATGTAAGTATAATGTGTATTTATTCACCAAATTATGTTAAAATATTCAACAAATTACTTACATATGAATTTTGAAATGAAATGTTGAGTAACTGGTGTTTATCAGTCTGTTGGAAACACATTGGAAAGCTAGCTAGCAGCAAAACTATCCAACTAAACTAACTAATCGTAGATTTAGCAATGTGTCAATTGTGAAGACCCAGACAGTTTTTAAATCACGAATTGGTGAACTTGCTAGCAAGCTAAAGACATCTAGCATATCGCTTTTTTCCCATTTGTATTCAGGGACTAAAGTGGGCACCTGATCGCGTTTCACTCCATTGCATTGGCTTGGAGGGAGAAAGCAGTCCTGCCCGACTCGTTTGGAGGTAAGACATTTGAACAGCATCTGATGAAAAACGTAGGAAATGTTGCCTGTTCAATCTAGGCTTGCTAGTCAGCCAAGTTATTTGTGTATTCTGTTGATGAGTCTGTTTTGCTAGCTAGCTGCATGCATGCAGTGTCTGTTTACCTAGCTAACGTTAGCTAACTTTCTCTTGCCACTTTCCCGTCCCCTATTGTGTTGCACCATTGGGGTTGGTGTTACTAGTTAAAATTATAGGCTGAGTTATTCTACTCTTACGGTAAACAACTTGACTTAGCCTAAAAATATGCAAAACTGTTAACATAGTGATTGCACATTAATGAAGGTAGTGATTGCACATTAATGAAATTTGAGCAGTGAAGTTAATTTCTTCTCCCTTGTCTTTGCTTGCTCCAGGTTGAAGGACATCCCACCCTGACACCCTGCAGATGTAAAGAACGTATTGTGAACCTTCCAGCCACCAGGATAATCACCATATCCCAGGATATTATTCAGGAGTGTGCAACATCACAATATTAGATAGAAATAGATTCACCTATGTTATTGTTTATCATGCAGATTTGTCAGGACATTGTCATTTATTAAGCTTATTCTAAAATGCAGACATGATTTCTGTCCCAGGGGATTGCACTGTGTGCAAATATTCAACTTAGACCACAATTATTGAATTAGTTCTTGGAACAAAAACCTGTAAACTCCTGTTCTGTCTATATAAAAAAATAAAACTGTGCCTGTCGTGACAAAATTTGCCCTCATGTACTGAAGAAGCTTATGCCTCACTTCAAAGCATGCACTGAGCAACTGGCAAAGTGTCTTCACTGACATTTTCAACCTCTCCCTGACCGAGTCTGTAATACCTATATGTTTCAAGCAGACCACCATAGTCCCTGTGCCCAAGGAAGCGAAGGTAACCTGCCTAAATGATTACCGCCCCGTAACACTCACTTCGGTAGCCATGAAGTGCTTTGAAAGGCTGGTCATGGCTCACATCAACACCATCATCCCGGATACCCTAGACCCACTCCGGTATGCACTCAATTTGCATACCGCCCCAACAGATCCACAGATGACGCAATCTCAATCGCACTCCACACTGCCCTTTCCCACCTGGACAAAACACCTATGTGAGAATGCTATTCATTGACTATAGCTCAGCGTTCAACACCATAGTGCCCATAAAGCTCATCACTAAATTAAGGACCCTGGGACTAAACACCTCCCTCTGCAACTGGATCCTGGACCTCCTGACGGGCCGCCCCCAGGTGGTAAGGGTAGGCAACAACACGTCTGCCACGCTGATCCTCAACACGGGGGCCCATCAAGAGTGCGTGCTTAGTCCCCTCCTGTACTCCCTGTCCACCTACGACTGCGTGGCCAAACACGACTCCAACACCATCATTAAGTTTGCTGACGACACAACAGTTGTAGGCCTGATCACCGACAGCAATGAGACAGCCTATAAGGAGGAGGTCAGAAACCTGGCCGTGTGGTGCCAGGACAACAACCTTTCCCTCAATGTGACCAAGACAAAGGAGATGATTGTGGACTACAGGAAAAAGAAGAGGACTGAGCACGCCCCCATTCTCATCGACGGGGCTGTAGTGGAACAGGTTGAGAGCTTCAAGTTCCTTAGTGTCCACATCACCAACCAACTATCATGGTCCAAACACACCAAGACAGTCGTGAAGAGGGCACGACAACACCTTTTCCCCTTCAGGAGACTGAAAAGATTTGGTATGGGTCCTCAGATCCTCAAAAAGTTCTACAGCTGCACCATCAAGAGCATCCTGACTGGTTGCATCACTGCCTGGTATGGCAACTGCTCGGCCTCCGACCGCAAGGCACTACAGAGGGTAGTGCGTACGGCCCAGTACATCACTGGGGCCAAGCTTCCTGCCATCCAGGACCTCTATACCAGGCGGTGTCAGAGGAAGGCCTTAAAAATTGTCAAAGACTCCAGCCACCCTCGTCATAGACTGTTCTCTCTGCTACCGCACGGCAAGCGGTACCGGAGCGCCAAGTCTAGGTCCAAAAGGCTTCGTAACAGCTTCTATCCCCAAGCCATAAGACTCCTGAACAGGTAATCAAATGGCTACCCGGACTATTTGCATTGTGTCCTCCACCCCACCCCACCCCACCCCCTCTTTTACGCTGCTACTCTCTGTTTACTATGTATGCATAGTCACTTTAACTATACCTACATGTACATATTACCTCAATTACCTTGACTAACTGGTGCCCCCGCACATTGACTCTGTACGGGTAGGCAGGTAGCTTAGTGGTTAAGAGCGTTGTGCCAGTAACCGAAAGGTCGCTGGTTCTAATCCCTGAGCCAACTAGGTGAAAAATCTGTCGATGTGTCCTTGAGCAAGGCACTTAACCCTAATTGCTCCTGTAAGTCGCTCTGGATAAGAGCGTCTGCTAAATGACAAAATTAAAAAATATATAAAAAAATACCGGTACCCCCTGTATATTGCCTCGCTACTGTTATTTTACTGCTTTTATGTTTTACTTATCTATTGTTTACTTAACACTTATTTATCTTAAAACTGCATTGTTGGTTAAGGGCTTGTAAGTAAGCATTACACTGTAAGGTCTACACCTGTTGTATTCGGCGCATGTGACAAATAACATTTGAATTTACTTGATGTGTACCTAATAAACTGTCCGGTGAGTGTATATTCCTGTTTGATATGCATTTATATAATTGTATTATATATCACATGCCAGTATTTGTTTTGTATTGAATGCATTCAGCTTACATTAGGATGAAGTAGCCCTTCTAATGTACACCGAACAAAAATATAAACGCAACATGCAACAATTGCAAAGATTCTATTGAGTAACAGTTCATGTAAGGAAATCAATCAATTGAAATAAATTCATTAGGCCCTAATCTATGGATTTCACATGACTGGTAATACAGATATGCATCTGTTGGTCACAGATACCTTTAAAAAAAGGTGGATCAGAAAACCAGTCAGTATCTGGTGTGAAGACCACCATATGCCTCATGCAGCGCAACACATCTCCATCGCATAGAGTTGATCAGGCTGTTGATTGTCGCCTGTGGAATGTTGTCCAACTCCTCTTCAATGGCTGTGAGAAGTTGCTGGATATTGGCAGGAACTGGAACACGCTGTCGTAAACGTCGATCAAGAGCATCCCAAACATGCTCAATGGGTGACATGTCTGGTGAGTATGCAGGCCATGGAAGAACTGGGACATTTTCAGCTTCCAGGAATTGTGTACATATCCTTGCGACATGGGGCCATGCATTATCATGCTGAAACATGAGGTGATGGCGGCGGATGAATGGCACGACAATGGGCCTCAGGTTATCGTCACGGTATCTCTGTTCATTCAAATTGCCATCAATAAAATGCAATTGTGTTCGTTGTCCGTAGCTTATGCCTGCCCATACCATAACCCCAACGGCACCATGGGGACCTCTTTTCACAACCTTGACATCAGCAAACTGCTCACCCACACAACGCCATCCGGGGGCTGGACTCAGGTGATCCTGCTGGTGAAAAAGCCGGATGTGGCGGTCCTGGGCTGGCGTGGTTACATGTGGGCTGCGGATGTGAGGCCGGTTGGACGTACTGCCAAATTCTCTAAAACGACGTTGGAGGCAGCTAATGGTAGAGAAATTAACATTAAATTCTCTGGCAACAGCTCTGGTGGACATTTCTGCAATCAGCAGAGCGGATACATACCACTCTAGACATTACTAAACCGTCTGCCAGAGAGGATACATACCACCCTACACATTACTAAACCATCTGCCAGAGAGGATACATACCACCCTACACATTACTAAACCATCTGCCAGAGAGGATACATACCATCCTAGACATTACTAAACCGTCTGCCAGAGAGGATACATACCACCCTACACATTACTAAACCGTCTGCCAGAGAGGATACATACCACCCTACACATTACTAAACCATCTGCCAGAGAGGATACATACCACCCTACACATTACTAAACCGTCTGCCAGAGAGGATACATACCACCCTACACATTACTAAACCGTCTGCCAGAGAGGATACATACCACCCTACACATTACTAAACCGTCTGCCAGAGAGGATACATACCACCCTACACATTACTAAACCGTCTGCCAGAGAGGATACATACCACCCTACACATTACTAAACCATCTGCCAGAGAGGATACATACCACCCTACACATTACTAAACCATCTGCCAGAGAGGATACATACCACCCTACACATTACTAAACCATCTGCCAGAGAGGATACCTACTAACCTACACATTACTAAACCGTCTGCCAGAGAGGATACATACCACCCTACACATTACTAAACCGTCTGCCAGAAAGGATACATACCACCCTACACATTACTAAACCGTCTGCCAGAGAGGATACATACCACCCTACACATTACTAAACCATCTGCCAGAGAGGATACATACCACCCTACACATTACTAAACCATCTGCCAGAGAGGATACCTACTAACCTACACATTACTAAACCGTCTGCCAGAGAGGATACATACCACCCTAGACATTACTAAACCGTCTGCGAGAGAGGATACATACCACCTTACACATTACTAAACCGTCTGCCAGAGAGGACACATACCAACCTACACATTACTAAACCATCTGCCGGAGAGGATACTTACCACCCTACACATTACTAAACCATCTGCCAGAGAGGATACCTACTAACCTACACATTACTAAACCGTCTGCCAGAGAGGATACATACCACCCTACACATTACTAAACCGTCTGCCAGAGAGGATACATACCACCCTACACATTACTAAACCATCTGCCAGAGAGGATACATACCACCCTACACATTACTAAACCGTCTGCCAGAGAGGATACATACCACCCTACACATTACTAAACCGTCTGCCAGAGAGGATACATACCACCCTACACATTACTAAACCGTCTGCCAGAGAGGATACATACCACCCTACACATTACTAAACCGTCTGCCAGAGAGGATACATACCACCCTACACATTACTAAACCGTCTGCCAGAGAGGATACATTACATTACATTTACATTTTAGTCATTTAGCAGACGCTCTTATCCAGAGCGACTTACAGTTAGCACATACATTATTTTATCGAACCCCACAACCCTGGCGTTGCAAACGCCATGCTCTACCAACTGAGCTACATCCCCTGCCGGCCATTCCCTCCCCTACCCTGGACGACGCTGGGCCAATTGTGCGTCGCCCCATGGGTCTCCCCGGTCGCAGCCGGCTACGACAGAGCCTGGATACATACCACCCTACACATTACTAAACCGTCTGCCAGAGAGGATACATACCACCCTACACATTACTAAACCATCTGCCAGAGAGGATACATACCACCCTACACATTACTAAACCATCTGCCAGAGAGGATACCTACTAACCTACACATTACTAAACCGTCTGCCAGAGAGGATACATACCACCCTACACATTACTAAACCGTCTGCCAGAAAGGATACATACCACCCTACACATTACTAAACCGTCTGCCAGAGAGGATACATACCACCCTACACATTACTAAACCATCTGCCAGAGAGGATACATACCACCCTACACATTACTAAACCATCTGCCAGAGAGGATACCTACTAACCTACACATTACTAAACCGTCTGTCAGAGAGGATACATACCACCCTAGACATTACTAAACCGTCTGCGAGAGAGGATACATACCACCTTACACATTACTAAACCGTCTGCCAGAGAGGACACATACCAACCTACACATTACTAAACCATCTGCCAGAGAGGATACTTACCACCCTACACATTACTAAACCATCTGCCAGAGAGGATACCTACTAACCTACACATTACTAAACCGTCTGCCAGAGAGGATACATTACATTACATTTACATTTTAGTCATTTAGCAGACGCTCTTATCCAGAGCGACTTACAGTTAGCACATACATTATTTTATCGAACCCACAACCCTGGCGTTGCAAACGCCATGCTCTACCAACTGAGCTACATCCCCTGCCGGCCATTCCCTCCCCTACCCTGGACGACGCTGGGCCAATTGTGCGTCGCCCCATGGGTCTCCCGGTCGCAGCCGGCTACGACAGAGCCTGGATACATACCACCCTACACATTACTAAACCGTCTGCCAGAGAGGATACATACCACCCTACACATTACTAAACCATCTGCCAGAGAGGATACATACCACCCTACACATTACTAAACCATCTGCCAGAGAGGATACCTACTAACCTACACATTACTAAACCGTCTGCCAGAGAGGATACATACCACCCTACACATTACTAAACCGTCTGCCAGAAAGGATACATACCACCCTACACATTACTAAACCGTCTGCCAGAGAGGATACATACCACCCTACACATTACTAAACCATCTGCCAGAGAGGATACATACCACCCTACACATTACTAAACCATCTGCCAGAGAGGATACCTACTAACCTACACATTACTAAACCGTCTGTCAGAGAGGATACATACCACCCTAGACATTACTAAACCGTCTGCGAGAGAGGATACATACCACCTTACACATTACTAAACCGTCTGCCAGAGAGGACACATACCAACCTACACATTACTAAACCATCTGCCAGAGAGGATACTTACCACCCTACACATTACTAAACCATCTGCCAGAGAGGATACCTACTAACCTACACATTACTAAACCGTCTGCCAGAGAGGATACATACCACCCTACACATTACTAAACCGTCTGCCAGAGAGGATACATACCACCCTACACATTACTAAACCATCTGCCAGAGAGGATACATACCACCTACACATTACTAAACCGTCTGCCAGAGAGGATACATACCACCCTACACATTACTAAACCGTCTGCCAGAGAGGATACATACCACCCTACACATTACTAAACCGTCTGCCAGAGAGGATACATACCACCCTACACATTACTAAACCGTCTGCCAGAGAGGATACATACCACCCTACACATTACTAAACCGTCTGCCAGAGAGGATACATTACATTACATTTACATTTTAGTCATTTAGCAGACGCTCTTATCCAGAGCGACTTACAGTTAGCACATACATTATTTTATCGAACCCACAACCCTGGCGTTGCAAACGCCATGCTCTACCATCTGAGCTACATCCCCTGCCGGCCATTCCCTCCCCTACCCTGGACGACGCTGGGCCAATTGTGCGTCGCCCCATGGGTCTCCCGGTCGCAGCCGGCTACGACAGAGCCTGGATACATACCACCCTACACATTACTAAACCGTCTGCCAGAGAGGATACATACCACCCTACACATTACTAAACCGTCTGCCAGAGAGGATACATACCACCCTACACATTACTAAACCGTCTGCCAGAAAGGATACATACCACCCTACACATTACTAAACCGTCTGCCAGAGAGGATACATACCACCCTACACATTACTAAACCATCTGCCAGAGAGGATATATACCACCCTACACATTACTAAACCATCGGCCAGAGAGGATGCATACCTCCCTATACATTACTAAACCGTCTGCCTGAGAGGATACATACCACCCTACACATTACTAAACCGTCTGCCAGAGAGGATACATACCACCCTACACATTACTAAACCGTCTGCCAGAGAGGATACATACCACCCTACACATTACTAAACCGTCTGCCAGAGAGGATACATTACATTACATTTACATTTTAGTCATTTAGCAGACGCTCTTATCCAGAGCGACTTACAGTTAGCACATACATTATTTTATCGAACCCACAACCCTGGCGTTGCAAACGCCATGCTCTACCATCTGAGCTACATCCCCTGCCGGCCATTCCCTCCCCTACCCTGGACGACGCTGGGCCAATTGTGCGTCGCCCCATGGGTCTCCCGGTCGCAGCCGGCTACGACAGAGCCTGGATACATACCACCCTACACATTACTAAACCGTCTGCCAGAGAGGATACATACCACCCTACACATTACTAAACCGTCTGCCAGAGAGGATACATACCACCCTACACATTACTACACCGTCTGCCAGAGAGGATACATACCACCCTACACATTACTAAACCATCTGCCAGAGAGGATATATACCACCCTACACATTACTAAACCATCGGCCAGAGAGGATGCATACCTCCCTACACATTACTAAACCATCGGCCAGAGAGGATGCATACCTCCCTATACATTACTAAACCGTCTGCCTGAGAGGATACATACCACCCTAGACATGATGTACACTCTAACTGATGATCTTTATATTATCTTCCATTATCATGTGGTTCTCTCTGTCCCCGTACACTGTTATCACTCTCTCTACACACACACACACACACACACACACACACACACACACACACACACACCGCTTCACTATTGATTGGGTCTCATTAAAGCTGTAAAAATTGCTCCGTTGCAGATCTGTAGTCTGATTCATCAGCTGCATAGGGTGTTTGTTTGTCAGTTACTTGGCCAGCCACACCATGCACTGGGCACAAACACTTAAAAAACGTATGCAAGACGTGATTCATTAATGGGTTGTTGTTTTGGATGGGTACTTTGTTCATTTGTTTGCATACATTTAGAATTTTCTATACTCTCCTTCGCTAAATATGTCCACATATCTCCCTAGTGGCGCAGTGGTCTGAGGCACTGCATCGCAGTGCTAGCTGTGCCACTAGAGATCCTGGTTTGAATCCAGGCTCTGTCGTAGCCGGCCGCGACCGGGAGACCCATGGGGCGGCGCACAATTGGCCAAACGTCGTCCCGGGTAGGGGAGGGAATGGCCGGCAGGGATGTAGCTCTGTTGGTAGAGCATGGCGTTTGCAGCGCCAGGGTTGTGGGTTCGATTCCCACGGGGGGCCAGTATGAAAAAATTTAATAATAATAATGTATGCACTCACTAATTAAATCACTCTGGATAAGAGTGTCTGCTAAATGACTAAAAATAAAAAACGACATAGGCTGCTGGTTTGGATGTTGTTTGTTTGTTTATTTGGTTACGACACTGTGTAAAATGAATTATGACTGGATATTTAATCTCAATTAGCTCCTCAGCATGCATTGTGTATGCTTCCTATGTGTCTGGTCAAATGTCCCAAAAAATTTGTCAAACACTGAATAAATATCACGACCAATTCCAAATAACCAGGCTCCGAGCAACAACAAAACCTCCCGACAGCATCCAACACAGGACTCATAGCAACAATACATGAGTCTGCTCATACAAGATATTCAAGCTCTATTCAGATAGGAGCACCAGGAGTATATATCTTCTCTCTCCTCTCCTGTTGCCGAGGCTGGGTGCATTAAATGGATTAAAGCGTTAATGAGAGGAGAGAGCAGAGAGAGAGAGAGGGAGAGAGAGAGAGGGAGAGAGAGAGAGAGACAGAGAGAGGGAGAGAGAGAGAGAGAGAACTTGTTTGTCACAGAAGCAGAGAGTCCTGTAGAATATGTCCCAAATGGCACCATATTCCCTATATAGTGTACTACCTACCTTAATTGCCCTGGTCAAAAGTAATACACTACATAAGGAATACAGTGCCATTTGGAATGCATGCCATGTAATTCACAATGAGCCAGACAGGGCTAGAAAGGGGTAGAGCTTGTGTATGTCAGGTGCATTTTGGGACTGTGATTTTGAGGCAGGGTGGTGAGGGCTGTGGATGTATGTACATTGTGAGTTCATGGGTGAGCAGAATGGGTGAGGTGCAGTACTACAGTGTATCGGTGGAGGTGCAGTACTACAGTGTATTTGTGGAAGTGCAGTACTATATTGTGGAGGTGCAGTACTACAGTGTATCGGTGGAGGTGCAGTACTACAGTGTATCGGTGGAGGTGCAGTACTACAGTGTATTTGTGGAAGTGCAGTACTATATTGTGGAGGTGCAGTACTACAGTGTATCGGTGGAGGTGCAGTACTACAGTGTATCGGTGGAGGTGCAGTACTACAGTGTATTGGTGGAGGTGCAGCACTGTGTACGTGATTGTGTGTGCACGCTCGGTGTGTGTGTGTGTGTGTGTGTGTGTGTAGGGCTGGGCTAGGATAGGCTCAGGGAACAGCATGGTGGCTCAGTCTGCCAGATAATTACACACCCCGGTGGAGGAGGCCACTTGGTATTCTCCACACACACACCCAGATGAGACTGAGAGAGAGAGAGAGAGAGAGAGAGAGAGAGAGAGAGAGAGAAGAGAGAGAAAGGCCATTTATCTCCTTCAGTGCTGCAGTAGAAGTAGGTCCTCCCTCCCTCCAGACAGTAGCAGCAGGTCCTCCCTCCCTCCCTCAATACAGTAGGTCCTCCCTCCCTCCCTCCTTCCCTCAAGACAGTAGCAGCAGGTCCTCCTTCCCTCAAGACAGTAGCAGCAGGTCCTCCTTCCCTCAAGACGGTAGCAGCAGATCCTCCCTCCCTCCCTCCCTCCCTCCCTCCAGACAATTGGTCCTCCCTCCCTCCATCCCTCCCTCCAGACAGTAGGTCCTCCCTCCATCCCTCCAGACAGTAGGTCCTCCCTCCCTCCCTCCCTCCCTCCAGACAGTAGCAGTAGGTCCTCCCTCCCTCCCTCCCTCCAGACAGTAGTTCCTCCCTCTCTCCCTCCAGACAGTAGGTCCTCCCTCCATCCCTCCAGACAGTAGCAGTAGGTCCTCCCTCCCTCCCTCCCTCCAGACAGTAGGTCCTCCCTCCATCCCTCCAGACAGTAGCAGCAGGTCCTCCCTCCCTCCCTCCCTCCAGACAGTAGCAGCAGGTCCTCCCTCCCTCCCTCCCTCCCTCCCTCCCTCCCTCCCTCCCTCCCTCCCTCCCTCCCTCCCTCCCTCCCTCCCTCCCTCCCTCCCTCCCTCCCTCCAGACAGTCGCAGCAGGTCCCTCCCTCCCTCCAGACAGTAGCAGCAGGTCCTCCCTCCCTCCCTCCCTCCCTCCCTCCAGACAGTAGGTCCTCCCTCCCTCCCTCCAGACAGTAGCAGCAGGTCCTCCCTCCCTCCCTCCCTCCCTCCCTCCAGACAGTAGGTCCTCCCTCCCTCCCTCCAGACAGTAGCAGCAGGTCCTCCCTCCCTCCCTCCCTCCCTCCCTCCAGACAGTAGGTCCTCCCTCCCTCCCTCCAGACAGTAGCAGCAGGTCCTCCCTCCCTCCCTCTCTCCAGACAGTAGCAGTAGGTCCTCCCTCCCTCCCTCCAGACAGTAGCAGCAGGTCCCTCCCTCCCTCCAGACAGTAGCAGCAGGTCCTCCCTCCCTCCCTCCCTCCCTCCAGACAGTAGGTCCTCCCTCCCTCCCTCCCTCCAGACAGTAGCAGTAGGTCCTCCCTCCCTCCCTCCAGACAGTAGCAGCAGGTCCCTCCCTCCCTCCAGACAGTAGCAGCAGGTCCTCCCTCCCTCCCTCCCTCCCTCCAGACAGTAGCAGCAGGTCCTCCCTCCCTCCCTCCAGACAGACACAGGCATTACAGCCAGGGCTATAGACTACAGAGAGGAATCCCTACAGCAGAGAGATAAAGGAGGATAGGGATGTGTTTGTGTTCGTACAGGAAAGGATGTACTTCCTAGTTCGACAGGTCAGGGGTCACATGTCAACATACTGTATGCTGTGATTAATAAGGTGTCTTGCAGTGTATTGACTTATTGACACACACACACACACACACACACAGTGTATTGACATGACTGTATACCATCCATGTAATTAATGTTAAGGAGACATAGGCAGTGTATTGACATGAAGGCCTACCTTGTAATTAATGTATGAAAGACATGGGCAGAACTGGTGTCCTCATCAGGTTATAAATCAAGGCTATTGGTATTCCCTTTGCTCAGCCCCAGTCTGTTTTGTGTGGATCTGTTGAGAAAGGAGAAAAATAAATGAGAGAGAAAGACTGATAGAGAGGCTTTCTGTGCTTTAAGAAGGCCTCTCACACGTACTGTATATCGGTCTGTGAGAAAAGTATAGTGAATTCTACACAATAACAATTCAGTCAATGCACAAATATATACAGTCTTGGTTGAATGACCACTGTCTGTCTGCTCAAAAGGGAATAATAGGGTAATTAATACTCACAACATATTCAAACATGAATTATACCCATTCCCTATTGCCTATTTTATGTTATCCAGCTGTAAAGCTCTGCTTGGTTATAATAATCACAATAACCACAATAACCTGAATCATCATGTATTCATGTTAAACAGCCTCCCCCCTGACACTCTGTGTAACTCTCTGTCTTGGTTATGGCTGTAGCTCTGTCTTGGTTATGGCTGTATCTCTCTGTCTTGGTTATGGCTGTAGCTCTCTGTCTTGGTTATGGCTGTTTCTTTCTGTCTTGGTTATGGCTGTATCTCTCTGTCTTGGTTATGGCTGTTTCTTTCTGTATTGGTTATGGCTGTAGCTCTGTCTTGGTTATGGCTGTAACTCTCTGTCTTGGTTATGGATGTAGCTCTCTGTCTTGGTTATGGCTGTATCTCTCTGTCTTGGTTATGGCTGTATCTCTCTGTCTTGGTTATGGCTGTAGCTCTCTGTCTTGGCTATAGCTATAGCTCTGTCTTGGTTATGGCTGTATCTCTCTGTCTTGGTTATGGTGGTATCTCTCTGTCTTGGTTATGGCTGTAGCTCTGTCTTGGTTATGGCTGTATCTCTCTGTCTTGGTTATGGCTGTAGCTCTGTCTTGGTTATGGCTGTAGCTCTCTGTCTTGGTTATGGCTGTAGCTCTCTGTCTTGGTTATGGCTGTAGCTCTGTCTTAGTTATGGCTGTAGCTCTTTGTCTTGGTTATGGTTGTAGCTCTCTGTCTTGGTTATGGCTGTTTCTTTCTGTCTTGGTTATGGCTGTAGCTCTCTGTCTTGGTTATGGCTGTAGCTCTCTGTCTTGGTTATGGCTGTAGCTCTCTGTCTTGGTTATGGCTGTAGCTCTCTGTCTTGGTTACGGCTGTAGCTCTGTCTTGGTTACGGCTGTAGCTCTGTCTTGGTTATAGATGTAGCTCTGTTTTGGTTATGGCTGATGCAGTCTGCAGAAGGAAGGAAAACACCTTTTTGGTAGTCAGAACAGGAAGGTAAGATAGGGAAGGGGATGGAGGGGAGGAGACAAGGGAGGGAGGAATGGAGGGAGGTGAGGGAGGGATGAGAGGAGGGTGAGGAAGGGATGAGAGGAGGGTGCCATCTATGAGTCACTCTGGGGGGGTGATGGGGAGGAGACAGAGGGAGGAGGAGGAGGAGGAGGAGGAGGAGGAGGAGGAGGAGGGAGAAGGAGGGAGGAGGAGGAGGGAGAAGGAGGAGGGAGGAGGGAGGAGGAGGAGGAGGGAGAACGAGGAGGAGGAGAAGGAAGGAGGAGGAGGGAGAAGGAGGAGGAGGAGGAGGGAGAAGGAAGGAGGAGGAGGGAGGAGGAGGAGGGAGGAGGGAGGTGGGGACTCTGCCGCATATCATAGAGAATGAGTGTCACTCTTTCCTTGTTCCTCTGTCAGGAGGTGTGTGTGTGTGTGTGTGTGTGTGTGTGTGTGTGTGTGTGTGTGTGTGTGTGTGTGTGTGTGTGTGTGTGTGTGTGTGTGTGTGTGTGTGTGTGTGTGTGTGTGTGTGTGTGTGTGTGTGTGTGTTAGAGCGGTGAGCTTCACTGAGGGGTGACAGCAAAGAGACAGGCTGGGTCTGTTCCTGTCAGACTCATTCTCTGTCTCAGTCCCCAACACTGGGATACGAGCTATGAGGCTACATACTTCATGCTACAAAGCTCACTGGCCTGCATGCTAAAAGGCTAACTGTGTATGCCAAGTGGAATTTGTGGTATGCTAAGTGGAATTTATGGTATGCCAAGTGGAATTTATGGTATGCTAAGTGACATTTATGGTATGCTAAATAGAATCAATTTCTGTTATGCTAAGTAGAATTTCGGCCAGATAATTTTTAGCCATCAAGTTCTCCAAGAAGTGCATGAGAGGAGCAAAGGGTTGATTTGGGTCTCTGGCACAGGAGGTTGGTGCTCCCTAATTGGGGAGGACGGGCTCGTGGTAATGACTGGAGCGGAATAGGTGGAATGGTATCAAATTCATCACACACGTGGTTTCTATGTGTCTGATACCAATCCACTTACTCTGTTATTATGAGCCGTTCTCCCCCCAGCAGCCTCCTGTGGTCTCTGGACATACACTACCCGTCAAAAGTTTTAGAACCTACTCATTCAAGGGTTTTTCTTTATTTTTACTATTTTCTACATTGTAGAATAATTGTGAAAACATTAAAACTATGTTCCTGTAGTAACCAAAAAAGTGTTAAACAAATCAAAATATAGTTTATATTTGAGATTCTTCAAATAGCCACCCTTTGCCTTGATGATGGCGTTGGACACTCTTGGCATTCTCTCAACCAGCTTCATGAAGTAGCCACCTGGAATGCATTTCAATTAACAGGTGTGCCTTGTTAAAAGTTAATTTGTGGAATTTCTTTCCTTCTTACTGCGTTTGAGCCAATCAGTTGTGTTGTGACAAGGTAGGGGGGGATATACAGAAGATAGCCCTATTTAGTAAAAGACCAAGTCCATGTTATGGCAAGAACAGCTCAAATAAGCAAAGAGAAACAACAGTCCATTACTTTAAGACACGAAGGTTAGTCAATACGCAATATTTCAAGAACTTTGAAAGTTTCTTCAAGTGCAATAGCAAAAACCATCAAGCGCTATGATGAAACTGGCTCTCATGAGGACCGCCACAGGAATGGAAGACCCAGAGTTACCTCTGCTGCAGAGGATAAGTTCATTAGAGTTACCAGCCCAAATAATTGCAGCCCAAATAAATGCTTCACAGAGTTCAAGTAACAGACACATCTCAAAATCAACTGCTCAGAGTAGACTATGTGAATCAGGCCTTCATGGTCGAATTGTTGCAAAGAAACCACTACTAAAGGAAACCAATAATAAGAAGAAACTTGCTTGGGCCAAGAAACACAAGCAATGGACATTAGACCGGTGGAAATCTGTCATTTGGTCTGATGAGTCCAAATTGGAGATTTTTGGTTCCAACTGCCGTGTCTTTGTGAGACACGGTGTGGGTGAACGGATGATCTCTGCATGTGTATTTCCCACCGTAAAGCATGGAGGAGGAGGTGTTATGGTGTGGGGGTGCTTTGCTGGTGACACTGTCTGTGATTTATTTAGAATTCAAGGAACACTTAACCAGCATGGCTACCACAGCATTCTGCAGCGATACGCCATCCCATCTGGTTTGGGCTTAGTGGGACTATCATTTGTTTTTCAACAGGACAATGACCCAACACACCTCCAGGCTGTGTGAGGGCTATTTTACCAAGTGATGGAGTGCTGCATCAGATGACCTGGCCTCCACAATCCCCCGACCTCAACCAAATTGAGATGGTTTGAGATGAGTCGGACCGCATAGTGAAGGAAAAGCAGCCAACAAGTGCTCAGCATATGTGGGAACTCCTTCAAGACTGTTGAAAAAGCATTCCAGGTGAAGCTGGTTGAGAGAATGCCAAGAGTGTGCAAAGATGTCATCAAGGCAAAGGGTGGCTATTTGAAGGATCTCAAATATAAAATATATTTTGATTTGTTTAACACTTTTTTGGTTACTACATGATTCCATATGTGTTATTTCATAGTTTTGATGTCTTCACTATTATTCTACAATGTAGAAAATAGTAAAAAATAAAGAAAAACCCTTGAATGAGTAGGTGTTCTAAAACTTTTGACTGGTAGTGTATGTGTATACTCATATCTAAACCCTAAGAACTAGTAGCTATAGGCTGTAGGTTAAGGCTAAGCAGGTCTAGTGGAGTAAAGCTCTAGCATCATCTCTGTGCTGTATCTCTGTGCTGTATCTCTGTGCTGTATCTTTGTGCTGTATCTCTGTGCAGTATCTCTGTGCTGTATCTCTGTGCTGTATCTCTGTGATGTATCTCTGTGATGTATCTCTTTGCAGTATCTCTGTGATGTATCTCTGTGCAGTATCTCTGTGCTGTATCTCTGTGCTGTATCTCTGTGATGTATCTCTGTGATGTATCTCTGTGCAGTATCTCTGTGATGTATCTCTGTGCTGTATCTCTGTGCTGTATCTATGTGCTGTATCTCTGTGCTGTATCTATGTGCTGTATCTCTGTGATGTATCTCTGTGATGTATCTCTGTGATGTATCTCTGTGCTGTATCTTTGTGCTGTATCTCTGTGCAGTATATCTGTGCTGTATCTCTGTGCTGTATCTCTGTGCTGTATCTCTGTGATGTATCTCTGTGCAGTATCTCTGTGATGTATCTCTGTGCAGTATCTCTGTGATGTATCTCTGTGCAGTATCTCTGTGCTGTATCTCTGTGATGTGTCTCTGTGCAGTATCTCTGTGCTGTATCTCTGTGATGTATCTCTGTGCTGTATCTCTTCTGCCATCTCTCTCTTTTCTCATTCAATCAATCAATCAAATGTATTTATGAAGCCCTTTTTACATTAGCAGATGTCACAAAGTGCTATACAGAAACCCAGCCTAAAACCCCAAACAGCAAGCAATGCAGATGTAGAAGCACGGTGGCTAGGAAAAACTCCCTAGAAAGGCAGAAACCTAGGAAGAAACCTTATAGGTGGCCAGTCCTCTTCTGGCTGTGCTGGGTGGAGATTATAAGAGTACATGGCCATTTAAGGCCAGAATGTTCTTCAAGATGTTCAAACGTTCATAGATGACCAGCAGGGTGAAATAATAATCACAGTGGTTGTAGAGGATGCAACAGGTCAGTACCTCAGGAGTAAATGTCAGTTGGCTTTTCATAGCCGAGCATTCAGAGGTGGAAACAGCAGGTGCGGTAGAGAGAGAGAGTTGAAAACAGCAGGTCTGGGACAAGGTATCACATCCTCAGTTCACCCACACTACTACAGATATTCTCCTGGACTAAATGTTCTCTCTCCATCTTCTCTCTTCTGCTCCCTCTCTCTATTTTTCTCCTTCACACACACACACACAACCACACAACCACACACACACACACACACACACAACCACACACACACACACACACACACACAACCACTCACACACACACACACACACACACAACCACCCACACACACACACACACACACACACACACACACAACCACACACACACACACACACACACACACACACACACACACACACACACACACACACACACACACACACACACACACACACACACACACACACACACACACACACACACACACACACACACACACACACACACACACACACACACACACACACACACACACACACACACACACACACACACACACTGTCATGTGCAGCCGCAAAACATTTCTTAATTACTTGACTGCATAGATGCCACAGATCAGAAGGCAGCAATATTGTGTAGAAAGTGCATTTATTTTGCTGTTTCATCAGTTCAAAATGATTCCGCCGCGCGCGTTTTCATTACTGCCGAGCCCCATCAGAGGAGGCCCTTGGTGCTAGACTAACAAGCAGCATCTGACTTCAAACACCCCCAGGGTAATTGGGTATTAACTTTCTGTGTCTATCTCCCGTGTATATGTAATTTACCCTCACCAAGGCACACTTAAACCAATAAGCATGCTGCTTGCTGCCTGGGTAAAGTCTGCATCCCAAATGGCACCCTATTCCCTATATAGTGCACTACTTTTGACCAGAGCCCGGGGTGCCATTTGCTGCCTGGGTAAAGTGGCCTCTGATGGGGGGGGCGGGGGGGCTCTCAGGGCTCTCTGCTATGTGGTTCAGCAGCTCTCTGCTGTGTGTGTGTGTGTGTGTGAGCGTGTGATTGAGATTGAGATTGTGAGTGTGTGTGTGTGAGCATGTGTGTGTGCTGGTCCCGTCTGGCACCAAGGGTGTTGTCACCCTACATACTGGAGATGGTTAATGTGATAGAGTAATGTGTGATACTAGAGATGGTTAATGTGATAGAGTAATGTGTGATACTAGAGATGGTTAATGTGACAGAGTAATGTGTGATACTGGAGATGGTTAATGTGATAGAGTAATGTGTGATACTAGAGATGGTTAATGTGATAGAGTAATGTGTGATACTAGAGATGGTTAATGTGATAGAGTAATGTGTGATACTAGAGATGGTTAATGTGATAGAGTAATGTGTGATACTAGAGATGGTTAATGTGATAGAGTAATGTGTGATACCGGAGATGGTTAATGTGATAGAGTAATGTGTGATACCGGAGATGGTTAATGTGATAGAGTAATGTGTGATACCGGAGATGGTTAATGTGATAGAGTAATGTGTGATACAGCATAATGTGCTCCTGGAGCCCCTGGACCTAGACTGTGTCAGGATCAACTGGGATTCCTTCTATGAGAATGGGGCATAGTAACTGAATTGGGGTAAAGACTGCAGTATTCTGGTAGTCAGAGTCGGCCACTCTTTGTAAGGAGTTGACTAGGGACATTTATGTATGTGTTACCTTTTAGAATAGATGCCATTTCATATCCTTTGAGCTGTCCATGCCAATAAAATGATGAGACACAGAGGCCAAAGGGTCAATTAGAAATGAGTCAAATTTACTTTACAAACGGAAAGATTTGTTCTCTGTAGAACGATAAGATGGTCAGGCCTACAGTTCCTTGTGAAAGTATTCACCCACCTTGGCATTTTTCCTATTTTGTTGCCTTACAACTTGGAATTAAAATTGATTTTTGGGGGGTTTGTATCATTTGATTTACACAACATGCCTACCACTTTGAAAACTTGAGCGTGCATAACTATTCACCCCCCGAAAGTCAATAATTTGTAGAGCCACCTTTTGCAGCAATTACAGCTGCAAGTCTCTTGGGGTATGTCTCTATAAGCTTGGCACATCTAGCCACTGGGAATTTTGCCCATTCATCAAGGCAAAACTGCTCCAGCTCCTTCAAGTTGGATGGGTTCCGCTGGTGTACAGCAATCTTTAAGTCATATCACAGATTCTCAATTGGATTGAGGTCTGGGCTTTGACTAGGCCATTCAAAGACATTTAAATGTTTCCCCTTAAACCACTCGAGTGTTGCTTTAGCAGTATGCTTAGTGTCATTGCCCTGCTGAAAGATGAACCTCCGTCCCAGTCTCAAATCTCTGGAAAACTGAAACAGGTTTCCCTCAAGAATTTTCCTGTATTTAGCACCATCCATCATTCCTTCAATTCTGACCAGTTTCCCAGTCCCTGCCGATGAAAAATATCCCCACAGCATGATGCTGCCACCACCATGCTTCACTGTGGGGATGGTGTTCTCGGGGTGGTGAGAGGTGTTGGGTTTGCGCCAGACATAGCGTTTTCCTTGATGGCCAAAAAGCTCAATTTGAGTCTCATCTGAACAGAGTACCTCCTTCCATATGTTTGGGGAGTCTCCCACATGCCTTTTGGCGAACACCAAACGTGTTTGCTTATTTTTTTCTTTAAGCAATGTCTTTTTTTCTGGCCACTCTTCCGTAAAGCCCAGCTCTGTGGAGTGTACGGCTTAAAGTGGTCCTATGGACAGATACTCCAATCTCCGCTGTGGAGCTTTGCAGCTCCTTCAGGGTTATTTTTGGTATTTTTGTTGCCTCTCTGATTACAGTTTTTTCCAACTGCTTACACACAAAATCTTTTTATGTCACATGATTTTTGAAACCTCTCACTCAAAGTGCAAACCTACACACCAAATCTCCAAAACCATAAGCTATTTCTCAGACTTTGACTCAGTTGTCAATTGCATAAAACACTTTTTTCAAAACACTACACACAATTCTCTACCTAAAACACAAAAATCTAACAAGAAGTGACTTGCTTTCCTTTTCCAAACACAACCAATCAAAATGCTACACTTATTCACCAGGTCACACACACACTCCTCACATGTGCAAACACTAATTGCTTAACTGATCACTAACCAATCACTGCTTTACTGTAGTATAGGCCTATAAATTGGTCAAAGGTCAGATTACCTATTTTGAACAATGGATGCCAACAATGGACAGAGAGCAAGAGGAGTAGGAGGGAGAGGTAGGGGACAACAATGAGGACAAATTAAAGACGAAGAGTTGGAAGAGGAGTAGGAGGAAGAGGAAGAGGAGTAGGAAGAAGAAGAGGAAGAAGAAGAGGAAGAGGAAGAGGAAGAGGAAGAGGAAGAGGAAGAAGAGGACGAGGGCAAAGAAGAGAAGGAAGGAGAGCCATCTCTAATGAGATTAGGGCAACACTTGTTGATCATGTGATCAACCACGGTTTGACCATGAGAGAGGCTGGACTGAGAGTCCAGCCCAACTTGAGTCGATTTACAGTGGCGTCCATAATTCGAACCTTCAGAAATAAGATCAGGTATGCAACTATCTAATGACTATTTTAGCATTACAGTAATGTACTGTAAAATACGTATGACTGCATAGTATTGCATAAACATTTGTAACTCTAAGCCATCCATTTACTGCACTGCATTGAATGAATGAGGTTGGTTATCATGCTGTACTACATTTTTTTGTACATTGTTTACAGTTCCTATGCTGAACACATACTGTATTTGAATTCTGTACAGAGTGGAAAGGCAAAGACATCATGGAGGACGAGGACACTTGTTTACAGATGTACAAGAGACTGCAATTATAAATATGGTTTTGGCCAACAATGCAATTAGGATTCGAGATATAAGAGAGCATATCTTGAATAATGACAGCATATTTAACAACATCAATGCTGTAAGCCTGTCGATCATACAACGCATCCTCCAACGGATGAAACAACTTTACAAGGTGCCATTTGAGAGAAACTCTGACAGAGTCAAGAATCTGCGACATTACTTTGTAGAGGTATGTATGCAACACTACTTCCAGTACTTCAGACATACCATATGTACTCATCTGTATATCATTTTGTCTGTTATAGAGAGTATTGGAGATGGATGCCCATGTAATTCGCCATGAATTTATTTATGTGGATGAGGTTGTTTTCAACCTCACCAAAACCAGTCGCCGATGAAGAAATGTAATAGGATAGAGGGCAATTACCAATGTCCCTGGACAGCGTGGGGGTAATATAACTATGTGTGCTGCCATCACTCAAAACGGGGTCCTCCATCACAATGCCACACTGGGTCCGTACAACACCGGCCATATGCTCACTTTTCTGGATGCAATTTACACAATGCTTGTCCCTGATCCAGATCAGGAGCCTGCTAGATTTGTGGTTATATGGGACAATGTTAGTTTTCACCGGGCTGTTCTGGTCCAAAACTGGTTTGCTACCCATCCACAATTTGTAGTTTTGTACCTACCCCCATATTCCCGTTTTCTAAATCCCATAGAGGAATTATTCTCAGCCTGACACTGGAAAGTGTATGATCGCCAACGCTATGCCCGCATGTCGCTTCTCCAGGCAATGGAGGACGATGTGGGGACATAGAGGTTGCCTCTGTCCAAGGTTGGATACATTTACATTTTAGTCATTTAGCAGACACTCTTATCCAGAGCGACTTACAGTTAGTGCGTGCATACATTCTTTTATTTTTCATACTGGCCCCCCGTGGGAATTGAACCCACAACCTTGGCGTTGCAAACACCATGCTCTACCAACTGAGCTACATCCCTACCGGCCATTCCCTCCCCTACCCTGGACGACGCAGGGCCAATTATGCGCCGCCCCATGGGTCTCCCGGTCACGGCCGGCTACGACAGAGCCTGGATTCGAACCAGGATCTAATCTAGTGGCACAGCTAGCACTGTGATGCAGTGCCTTAGACCACTGCGCCACTCGGGATACGCCATGCTAGGAGATACTTCCCTCGATATTTGGCAAGAGAAAACGTGTCTTGTGATGTGGATGAAGTATTGTGGCCAGGCTAGGCCCGGAGAAGAGATGAAGCGTAGCTTAGTACTGGTGACTGCCCCCCCCCCCCCACCAATTCCTGGACTGCCCCCCTGGGACCCCACACACACAATTGTGTTCTTTACTGTATTCTAAAGAATATACTTTTGGTTTACATATGTTTATGGTTTTGTTGTATGCTACTGTATACAACAGCAATGTTTGGCCTAATAAATATTTTCTGTTTCTACATTGCATTGGTGTTTACAGTGTACTTGTTAGCCCTCTCAGCAGATGACTTTCACTGTAGAACATTGTATTGAAATGTAGATATAAGCCTATGAAAGACCAAAGAGCTTTAGATTTAGAACAACAGTGTTTACATGGTATATCCCAAAATGTACTATTATGAAAGAAGTGTTTGCCATTTGATGCAAATGCTTCATTCTGACATGTGTTTATGGCATTTTGAATGCAGTGTTACATTTTGAAGGAGATGTGAGGCATTTTGCATTTTGTGTGTGCAGTTTCGGGAATTGTGTGTAGAGTTTTAAAAAAAGGAGACATCGTTTTGAAAACGTGTGTAAGCAGTTGGAAAAAACTGTAATGCTCTCCTTGCCTGGTCCGTGAGTTTTGGTGGGCGGCCCTCTCTTGGCAGGTTTGTTGTGGTGCCATATTCTTTACATTTTTTAATAATGGATTTAATGGTGCTCCGTGGGATGTTCAAAGTTTCTGATATTTTTTTATAACCCAACCCTGATCTGTACTTCTCCACCACTTTGTCCCTGACCTGTTTGGAGAGCTCCTTGGTCTTCATGGTGCCGCTTGCTTGGTGGTGCCCCTTGCTTAGTGGTGTTGCAGACTCTGGGGCCTTTCAGAACAGGTGTATATATACTGAGATCATGTGACAGATCATGTGACACTTAGATTGCACACAGCTGGACTTTATTTAACTAATTATGTGACTTCTGAATGTAATTGGTTGCACCAGATCTTATTTAGGGGCTTCATAGCAAAGTGGGTGAATGCATATGCACGCACCACTTTTCCGTTCATTATTTTTTAGAATTTTTTGAAACAAGTAATTTTTTTCATTTCACTTCACCAATTTGGACTATTTTGTGTATCTCCATTACATGAAATCCAAATAAAATCAATTTAAACTACAGGTTGTAATGCAACAAAATAGGAAAAACGCCAAGGGGGATGAATACCTTTGCAAGGCACTGTATATGTTTTGATAAGGTTTGTATCACAACTAAAGTGGCCAAATAACTTATTTAATCAGCTTTACAATGGGTTTAGAGCCTAACTGGCATACATAGGCGGAGCGTGAGTTTCAAGTTTTGTAAAGATCATTTTCACCATAAAAACCTTTATAATAAAAGCATTACATGCATAATCGCATTCGCTGTCACTTTTGAGAATGGTGTTTTCCCGCTAATGGAACATTTGCGCTTATAGCCTACTGCCATGTGCGCTTTGCTGCGCTTATAATGTGAAGAAATAGCCTAATACTTTATCAACATTTTAAGCTAAATGTTCTGATCTGTTGGGTCAGCCTCATTGCTTAAAAAAGTTTTTTTGATGTTAGTGGTTGTATTCATTTGGATCTATCCCATCCCACAACTGTCCCAGACTATGTTTGGAATATTTATTTATCTCACAGAAAGACAAGTTGACCAATAGAATGGGTCAACTTTTGTACTATGGGGGATAGTAGATTTACATAGGCTAGTGATTTTGCTGTTCGTTAGGCCTACTCATCTTGTTGGCTGAAGAAAAGTCAATGTGGACAGTTCTTCCAATATCTTCAATATGCGCCTCAGAATTGGATAAGGACTCGTGCAGTTGCATCCCCGATGTGTCTGTCTTCACATGTAGCCTGTGAGAAAGACCCGATCACGTGACGGAGAGCCATTTGAGTGAGAGGTGCTTTGAGACATTTGAGTGAGAGGTGCTTTGGAGCATGCAGCCGAGAGAAGGGAATTATAATTATTATATGCAGCCCAAGTGCACAACGGCCACTGGCCGCAAAAGGCATGGATTTATTTAGGGGGCATTACGGCCACACAAAGGGGATGCCGCCGGGAAATTCGAGGCATTATCAAGTGCTTGTCAAGTTGTGAATGAGAGATTGATGAAGTGTGTATAGCCTGCGCAAAAAACTAAGCAGAGCTCATGCCTTTCATGCAACTTTTTTCAAATCATCATTAGAGTCGCATCATACAGCCTTCGAATGTATTAAAAATCAAAACATAACGGAAAGCCCAACGTTTGTATCACAACTAAAGTTACATAAATATTTTTAAATTAAGCATATAGGAAGACCTGATTATTTGTTAACTGCTCAACATAGAACAATCACGTGTGCACTCCCTCAGAAATCTTTTGCGGAAAGCATCCTTTCTATTTTATTCAGCTATGTTCAATTGTATTCTTCATACTATGAGAAAAAAGAAGAAACCCGCAAACTGCTCTTGCTAGTATCACTGCTCTTTAATATGCTTTACGTATCAGCCTCAAGGCTTAATAAAGAGCAGTGATACTATCAAGAGCAGTGTGCGGGTTTCTTTTTTAAAATTCATCTTATTCAACTGTTACCGTGCAACAAAGATAGCTCAGATGTGTGAGTGCCTTTTGAATTTTGAATTATTCTTCATACTATAAAATAATATAAAATAATGCCACGGAATTCTAGAATACTCGTCTGCTAAATGAACTAGTGTAGCCCACAGCCATATGGCATAGCCAGATCAGGACCTAACATAATGACAACTCAGAGTATGTTATTCTGTTCTTCTGAACACATTTTCTTCATATCATGTTTCTTTAGACCTGTCTAAAATAAATAATGGATTTATTGTAATGGTGTAGGCTATATTACATGGATTTATTAGACTTTTTCAAATGTAGATGTTCCAAAGGTCTGCATCAGTGGCTTGTAGGCTATGTGTGGAAGACAGGAGATGCTAAATGTGTTTATGTTAATTAACGGTCAATTACTGTGAGACCAGCAGTTATTTGCTTGAAAATCACCGGCTGACGAAATTTCATGACCGCCACAGCCCTAGTCAGAACAAGGGTATCCAGGGGAGCTCATTCAAACTGATGAGTTACCTCTGTGTCTGTCTGGTTGCTAGAGGCAATAGAACATACAGTTGAAGTCGGAAGTTTACATACATCATAGCCAAATACATTTCAACTCAGTTTTTCACAATTCCTGACATTTAATCCTAGTAAAAATTCCCTGTCTTAGGTCAGTTAGGATCACCCCTTTATTTTAAGAATGTGAAATGTCAGAATAATAGTAGAGAGAATGATTTATTTCAGCTTTTATTTCTTTCATCACATTCCCAGTGGGTCAGAAGTTTACATACACTCAATTAGTATTTGGTAGCATTGCCTTTAAATTGTTTTAACTTGGGTCAAACGTTTCGGGTAGCCTTCCACAAGCTTCCCACAATAAATTGGGTGAAATTTGGCCCATTCCTCCTGACAGAGCTGGTGTAACTGAGTCAGGTTTGTAGGCCTCCTTGCTCGCACACGCTTTTTCAGTTCTGCCCACACATTTTCTATAGGATTGAGGTCAGGGCTTTGTGATGACCACTCCAATACCTTGACTTTGTTGTCCTTAAGCCATTTTGCCACAACTTTGGAAGTATGCTTGGGGTCATTGTCCATTTGGAAGACCCATTTGCGACCAAGCATTAACTTCCTGACTGATGTCTTGAGATGTTGCTTCAATATATCCACATAATTGTCCTTCCTGATGATGCCATCTATTTTGTGAAGTGCACCAGTCCCTCCTGCAGCAAAGCACCCCCACAGCATGATGCTGCCACCCCCGTGCTTCACAGTTGGGATGGTGTTCTCAGGCTTGCAGGCTTTTTCCTCCAAACATAACGATGGTCATTATGGCCAAACAGTTCTATTTTTGTTTCATCAGACCGGAGGACATTTCTCCAAAAAGTATGATCTTTGTCCCCATGTGCAGTTGCAAACCGTAGTCTGGCTTTTTTTATGGCGGTTTTGGAGCAGTGGCTTCTTCCTTGCTGAGCGGCGTTTCAGGTTATGTCGACATAGGACTCGTTTTACTGTGGATATAGATACTTTTGTACCTGTTTCCTCCAGCATCTTCACAGGGTCCTTTGCAGTTGTTCTGGGATTGATTTGCACTTTTCGCACCAAAGTACTTTCATCTCTAGGAGACAGAACGCGTCTCCTTCCTGAGCGGTATGACGGCTGTGTGGTCCCATAGTGTTTATACTTGCGTACTATTGTTTGTACAGATGAACTTGGTACCTTCAGGCGTTTGGAAATTGCTCCCAAGGATGAACCAGGCTTGTGGAGGTCTACCATTTTTTTTCTCGGGTCTTGGCTGATTTCTTTTGATTTCCCCCAATGTCAAGCAAAGAGGCACTGAGTTTGAAGGTAGGTCTTGAAATACATCCACAGGTACACCTCCAATTGACTCAAAGGATTAGCCTATCAGAAGCTTCTAAAGCCATGACATCATTTTCCAAGCTGTTTAAAGGCACAGTCAACTTAGTGTATGTAAACTTCTGACCCACTGGAATTGTGATCCAGTGAATTATAAGTGAAATAATCTGTCTGTAAACAATTGTTGGAAAAATTACTTGTGTCATGCACAAAGTAGATGTCCTAACCGACTTGCCAAAACTATAGTTTGTTAACAAGAATTTTGTGGAGTGGTTGAAAAACGAGTTTTAATGACTCCAACCTAAGTGTATGTAAACTTCCGACTTCAACTGTACATATGACAGATATGGTTACAAATAGAGACTAGTAAAGAAATTCTAACAGGATCCATGGTTCAGGTCAATATTCACAGCTCCCTGTCTTTGTCCCTGGCCAGGAGTTTCTGGACACTGTTAAAAGTATCTAGTGCCCTCTATAAATAATAGCCTTCCCACTGGGCAAAAACTTGTTTCCATGTCATTTTCAACAAAAACAAAAAAAATGTGATGATGTTGAATCAATGCGGAAAAGTGATTGGATTTGCAAAAAGTAATCAACGTTTCTTTCACCCAAATTTTAAGCTAAATTCAATGACATGGTGAAATGTATTGTTGATTTCACGTGGAATTCACGTTAGTTGACAACTCAACCAAATGTAAATCTAAACTATACGTTGAAATGATGTCTGTCCCCTGTGGGTTTACAGCAGGAAGTGTTGGGGAGAGGAGTCAGGTTATTACATGCAAGAGCAGAACTTCGTAACCTTGTGTCCTGTATCATGTAAGTCCTGCCCAGCAACTGTGCATTGACCTGTGGAGAGATGGGGCTGAACATCTGTTTGGCTAGCCACAATGATCTAACCACTAACTCAAATCATGCTACTTCAATGTATGACAGAGAGTATTTCGATTAACTAACTGCTAAACGCTAACCCACGCTATACTTCCATGTATGACAGATAAGCATCTTACTAACCCAGAGCCTATCTGTCAAACTTGGAAGTAACGTGGGTTAACAATTAGTGATTAGCATCTCACTAACCCAGAGCCTATCACTAATTGTTAACCCACGCTACTACCATGTTTGACAGACAGGCTCTGGGTTAGTAAGGTACTTATCACTAATTATTAACCCACGCTACTTCCATGTTTGACAGACAGGCTCTGGGTTAGTAAGGTACTTATCACTAATTATTAACCCACGCTACTTCCATGTTTGACAGACAGGTTCTATATCCACAGCTTATCCATTACCACCCACATCTACAGTACAGGCTCTACACCCACAGCTTATCCATTACCACCCACATCTACAGTACAGGCTCTATACCCACAGCTTATCCATTACCACCCACATCTACAGTACAGGCTCTATACCCACAGCTGTGGGTGGTAATGGAATTCCCATACATACATTAGAATGTCATCATACATACATTAGAATGTCATCATACATACATTAGAATGACATCATACATACATTAGAATGACATCATACATACATTAGAATGACATCATACATACATTAGAATGACATCATACGTAAAGACATAAGGAGGGATGGTGAGCAGATGGAGAGAAAGAGAGAAAGAGAAAGAGAGAGACAGCAAACCCACTGGGCACAGATGTCAATTCAATGTCTATTCCACGTTGGTTCAACGTAATTTCATTTAAATTACGTAGAAACAACGTTGATTCAACCAGTGTGTGCCCAGTGGGAACGATGCGATGGAGACAGAAAAGCAAGGCATTTACAGTAGCTACAGCCAGACTAGTGACCTTTTACGAGGCTCAAGCAATTCAAGCATCTCCAGCACACAGAAGCTTTTTAACTGCATAGACTGCAGAGGGACGGACCGGCACGGAGGACTGTGCTCTGCTCTCAGGGTGGTGTATGGGGTATTAATTTCCATGCACTGGTGAAGGTCACAGCGGGGTATGATGATCATATTAATAATGGAAGCATGAGTCAGAGAAGTAAACCCTGGGCTAACGGGTCAAGCCAGGCCAGCGAAGATCAGATCAGACCAGCCAAGAGGAAGAAAATGCCTTTTAGTAAGAGGATCTTGGACTGGTGACCCACAGGCTGTGGGTCCAAACAATGTACACCCGAAGAACGCTGCAAATGTCTGAAAGGTAATTTTTTTCTCCAGGAATGTGAATATCACTTGTAGGGCCAAGCATGGCCCATAGGTCTGGTTCGACACTGTTTCCTGTTAGAATGTGAGGACTATGCAGGATCGTGGAGGTGTAGAATGTTAGAACATACCATAGAATGTCTGGACCATTATCTGTAGAATATCTGGACAATTGTTCTGTAGAATGTAGAATGTCTGGACCATTGTTCTGTAGAATATCTGGACCATTGTTCTGTAGAATGTAGAATGTCTGGACCATTGTTCTGTAGAATATCTGGACCATTGTTCTGTAGAATGTAGAATGTCTGGACCATTGTTCTGTAGAATAACTGGACCATTGTTCTGTAGAATGTAGAATGTCTGGACCATTGTTCTGTAGAATATCTGGACCATTGTTCTGTAGAATGTAGAATGTCTGGACCATTGTTCTGTAGAATATCTGGACCATTGTTCTGTAGAATGTAGAATGTCTGGACCATTGTTCTGTAGAATGTAGAATGTCTGGACCAGTATTCTGTAGAATATCTGGACCATTGTTCTGTAGAATGTAGAATGTCCGGACCATTGTTCTGTAGAATGTGGAATGTCTGGACCATTGTTCTGTAGAATATCTGGACCATTGTTCTGTAGAATGTAGAATATCTGGACCATTTTTCTGTAGAATGTAGAATGTCTGGACCAGTATTCTGTAGAATATCTGGACCAGTATTCTGTAGAATATCTGGACCATTGTTCTGTAGAATGTAGAATGTCTGGACCATTGTTCTGTAGAATATCTGGACCATTGTTCTGTAGAATGTAGAATGTCTGGACCATTGTTCTGTAGAATATCTGGATCATTGTTCTGTAGAATGTAGAATGTCTGGACCATTGTTCTGTAGAATATCTGGACCATTGTTCTGTAGAATGTAGAATGTCTGGACCATTGTTCTGTAGAATATCTGGACCATTGTTCTGTAGAATGTAGAATATCTGGACCATTGTTCTGTAGAATGTAGAATGTCTGGACCAGTATTCTGTAGAATATCTGGACCATTGTTCTGTAGAATGTAGAATGTCCGGACCATTGTTCTGTAGAATATCTGGACCATGGTTCTGTAGAATGTAGAATGTCCGGACCATTGTTCTGTAGAATATCTGGACCATTGTTCTGTAGAATGTAGAATGTCTGGACCATTGTTCTGTAGAATGTCTGGACCATTGTTCTGTAGAATATCTGGACCATTGTTCTGTAGAATGTAGAATGTCTGGACCATTGTTCTGTAGAATGTCTGGAACAGTGTTCTGTAGAATGTCTGGAACAGTGTTCTGTAGAATGTCTGGAACAGTGTTCTGAAGAATGTAGAATATCTTAACCATTGTCTGTAGAATGTAGAATGTCTGAACCAGGGTTCTGTAGAATGTCTGGAACAGTGTTCTGAAGAATGTAGAATATCTTAACCATTGTCTGTAGAATGTAGAATGTCTGAACCATGGTTCTGTAGAATGTCTGGACCAGTGTTATGTAGAATGTAGAATGTCTGGAACCATTGTCTGTAGAATGTAGAATATCTGAACCATTGTATGTAGAATGTAGAACGTCTGAACTAGTGTTCTGTAGAATGTAGAATGCCTGGACCAGTGTTCTGTAGAATGTAGAATGCCTGGACCAGTGTTCTGTAGAATGTAGAATATCTGAAACAGTGTTCTGTAGAATGTAAAATGTCTGGATCATAGATGCGTCAATTGAACTCGACCAAAACAATGGAATTGCCATGGAAACACATGGGGGGAAAGGGCCGTGGGGGAAAGATCCCGAGTCTCCTCATTGCCCCCCAGCAAAACTATCCTACATTTAGGCTATTATTTATGTGTATTTCACACTATGTTGACGTAAAAATCGGAGTATAATGCTTGTATGGATGTCAACACCAACACATGTTCATGTCATTGTCACCCAATCAACTGCAGTAGAGTTAAAAACGACTTTGACTACCACCACCGATTTCTGTATGCTAGCTATGCTACCAGTTTATACAAATGGGAGTTAGCATTTAGCACTCACTTCTTCTAAACCTGAAAAGGGACAACTTCTACATGTTATGCAGCAAAAACAGCCAAATATATCCAAATCGGACTTAAGTAAGCACATTGTGGGCCTGTTACAATACATAAATCATGACTGATTTGGCGAATATCCACTTTGTTAGATCAGATTTGTTGAATTTGAGCCAATCTAGTTTAGTTTTAGTTTATTCATTCAACCATTTAAAAAAAACAAGCACACATAAAACTTGAAAAAGCCATACATGCACATGAGTAAAATCATCGAGGTTAACACACAATAAACTCTGGGACTTATTTTCATTGTGGTCCTCTTGAAGCAAGATGGCTTGGCAAGATGGAACCCGGTGGACCACAGTATGACAGCGAGATAATACAACATCAAAACGAAGAAGAGGAACATCCATCGTCTGCGTTCCATCGACTCCTTCACCACATGTATTGTCTGTAGAATGTAGAATGTCTGGAGCAATGTTCTGTCCAACATTTGACATGTAGATGATTCTACAGTGTCCTGTAGTAAAGGTTGTCCTCTGTCATCTGACTTCATTTATCTCTGTCTAGTGTTAATGAAAATCAGGGGTAGGGCAGAGGGAGAGAGGGGGGGGCATATGTGAAAGAAATCGGTAAAGATAACTTCTTTGTCCCAGGTTTTAGCAGTATAATATTTATGAATTATTAACAGTAATATGTTTTATTCTCAGATCGTTGCGGTCTCTCTCTCTCTCTTTCTTTCTTTCTCTCGTTCTCTCTCTCTGTTGGTTTGGTTTTTATGACGGATGTTTGCTTTATTGCACAGCACTCATTTTGAAGAGGCCAGGATAACGGGGCGATGTATCTCCCTCAATGTTCTGAACTCCATTACAAATGAGGTTGTGTTCAGCTCGGAATCCAATTATTTTAACGTATGCGCCCTTAACCCACCCTGCAATTTGTGAGAAAACCTTCGAGAGAAATAGGCAGACAGCGAGCCCTCAGTCCATCTCTGTGTCGCCGTTTAGTCAATACTCAATACCACTCAGTGTTGAACCCTGGTCATTTGTGGTCAACAAAACCATGGTAACCTACTGAGCTAAAGGCTATAGATATTTGCTCTTTCAGGGAGCCTTGCTCTGCTCTCTGCAGGTGTCCGGGAAGGTTACTCCTTACATCAGCATAGTTCATCTGAACCATCTCTACTAAAAGGACATTCACTCATTCCTCTGTTCATCTCGCTGTCAGTAACTACTTTATTTTTCATCTACTCCTGTCTGGTGTGTGTGTGTGTGTGTGTGTGTGTGTGTGTGTGTGAGTGTGTGTGTGATGTGTGTGTGTGTGTGTGTGTGTGTGTGTGTGTGTGTACTTGTTTTTCTACCTTATCAGGACCCCAATGTCCTAACAACTGACCCGAATGTCCTGTGACAAGGTGGGAAAACATAACTTCTTTGAAAAGTCAGGAACTTTTTAATGTCCTGAATTTGTTGAAATGCTATTTCAATTTTAAGGGTTAGGTTTAAGGTTTTGGGGTTGGGGTTAAGTTTAGGGTTAGGTTCAGGGTTAGTGTTTTTGGGGTTAGGGTTAGGTTAAGGGTTAGGAGTAGTAGGGTTCGGGGTTAGGGAAAATAGGATTTTTAATAGTTAAAACGTTTTACTCCCCAAAACGTCCAGAAATGTCACGAAAATAAAGCTGTGTGTGTGTGTGTGGGTGTGTGTGTGTGTGAGATGGGGGAAAGAAAGAGACAGAGAGCAAGATCATGATTAAGAGAGGATGGACAGAGGTAGGACAAAGTGTATGTGTGTGTATGTTCTCCCTGAGCAGAACAGAACAGAACAGAACAGAACATAACAGAGCAAAGCAAAACAGAGCAGAACAAAACAGAACAGAATGGAGCAGAACAGAAAGGAGCAGAACAGAGAAGAACAGAACAGAGCAGAGCATAACAGAGATGAACAGAGCAGAGCAGAACAGAGCAGAACAGAGCAGAACAGAACCGAGAAGAACAGAACAGAGCAGAACAGAGAAGAACAGAACAGAGCAGAACAGAGAAGAACAGAACAGAGCAGAACAGAGAAGAACAGAACAGAGCAGAACAGAGAAGAACAGAGAAGAACAGAGAAGAACAGAACAGAACAGAACACAGCAGAACAGAACAGAGCAGAACAGAGAAGAACAGAGAAGAACAGAACAGAGCAGAACAGAGCAGAACAGAGCAGAACAGAGAAGAACAGAGAAGAACAGAACAGAGCAGAACAGAGAAGAACAGAGAAGAACAGAGAAGAACAGAACAGAGCAGAGAAGAGCAGAGCAGAACATAGCAGAACAGAGAAGAACAGAGAAGAACAGAACAGAGCAGAACAGAGAAGAGCAGAGCAGAGCAGAACAGAGCAGAACAGAGCAGAGCAGATTAGTGTTGATGTGTGTGGGCTTGGGGGCTTGGGGGCAGGGTCGGACGATAGCCTGGCATGGTTGGTGATGCTGCGTCAGCATACAGCTCACACTGTTGGCATTATCAGTACCCTTCTATTCAACACACACACACACACACACACACACACACACACACACAAACACACACACACACACACACAGAAGTGTAACCCTTTCCCACCGTTTCTGGGAACTCTATTTTAGTCACTCTGAGAGACAAGATATAATGACTTTACTTCTGATCGTTCCCTTAATTGAACCGTAACAGGTATCTGCAAGTCACAGCCAGAACTAGCCAGATCTCAGAGGGGTCTAGGCCTGGATCCCTAGCCATTACTTATCGAGCCATAAGCTAATCAGCACAGCCAACGTGTTTATGCTCAGCAGCTTGAGATTTCCACAGAGCAAATGAGGAGACTGTGGGTGCATCTGCAATGGCATCCTATACCCTATATAGTGCACTACTTTTGACCAGAGCCCTATGCATTTTATAGGGAAAGTGTTCCATTTTGGACACGGACCGTGTAATAATTGCCCTCGGAGACGAAACAGGAAGGAAAAGGAACTGTTAGCCAAGCGTCTCCACCACCACCTCTCACTCTCTAAACATTCACTGGAATGTTCTAAACTCTAGTTACAGCCAGAAAGGTTCTACTCATTCTGCGCTACATCAATCACTCGCTGTGGGCCTGTCACCTCTGCCCGCTGGCATGACCCGTTTTCAGGCCGCCAGTCAGGCTGAAGCAGAGGGGGGAGAATCGGTAGAGCAACATGTTCAGGAATCACTCAGCTGTACTTCCTAAATGGATGCCATCTGGACCTGGTAGGGGAGCCATTTGTGTGGAGAGAGGAAGGCAAGTATATCTGGGTAGAGTAGGGAGAGACAGAGATACATGCCTGGCCGACCAGGAAGGAAGGAAGGCAGGGTTAGAGAAGAATGAGCAGAGAGAGAGAGAACCAGAGAGAGAGAGAGAGAGAGAGAGAGCCAGAGAGAGAGAGACAGATAGATAGCCAGAGAGAGAGAGAGAGAGAAAGAGAGAGAGAGAGAGAGAGAGAGAGAGAGAGAGAGAGAGAGAGAGAGAGAGAGAGAGAGAGAGAGAGAGAGAGAGAGAGAGAGAGAGAGAGAGAGAGAGAGAGAGACTGGTAGAGTGGTGGAAATGCAGGGCAAAGAGAAGGGGAGAGAGGGGTGAAAAAGAGAAAGAGAGAGAAATGGAAATAGTGAAGGAAACCAAGAGATTTCATGAATACATAGTTGGAAAGACCACGGTCTGAGCAAAGCCAATTCCATTTATAGTGAAAGGTTTTCATCAATATTGAACAGATTTAACCCTGTGTGGAATAGAAACCCACAATATAAGGTTTATCATCAGTTCCATTCCAAACTGAATTATATGAATGGTGCTTGAATCCTGCAGGCTTTCAATGGGACTGCCTCAGCCAGCCCTTTGGAATAGTCAACAAGGATTAGGTAAGGCAGGCCCCAGTAGATAGGATCACTTGATTCTCTCTCTCTAAGTATCTTTCACAGCAGTCCACAAAGCTCTCTGGGCTTCTCCAGGCAGCTAAACAGTATAAAAATGTAGTGCAGAGTTTATCGCCTCTTACAATTGAAAATAAATGAAGGACAGGACGTGGCTACAATACTCTCACAACACATTTCTGCATACTCTGAGTGTGTGTGAGTGTGAGTGTGAGTGTTTGTGTGTGTGTGTGTGTGTGTGTGTGGACATGTTTAACTATACTTGTCCCCACTAGAATAGTAAACCAAGAAACATGTGACCAACTGGTGACATTTTGTTGGTCCCCACAAGGTCAAATGCTATTTCTAGGGGGTTTAGGGTTAAGGTTAGAATTAGAGTTAAGGTTAGAATTAGTGTTAGGGTTAGAATTAGGTTTAGGGTTAGGAGATAGGGTAAATGATGTAAATGTAAATGTAAATAGGGTTAGTTTTAGGGTTAGGGTTAGGCTTAGGGTTAAGGTTAGGTTTAGTGTTAGGGAAAATAGGATTTTGAATGAGACTGAATTGTATGTCCCCACAAGGTTAGCTGTACAAGACTGTCTGTGTGTGTGTGTGTGTGTGTGTGTGTGTGTGTGTGTGTGTGTGTGTGTGTGTGTGTGTGTGTGTGTGTGTGTGTGTGTGTGTGTGTGTGTGTGTGTGTGTGTGTGTGTGTGTGTGTGTGTGTGTGTGTGTGTGTGTGTGTGAGAGAGAGAGAGAGAGTGGAGTCGGACGTGTGTATCTGTCTGTTTGTCTGGGAAGTCTCATCTCACAGGAGATTACTGCGTCTTCTTTCATGAAGCTAACAGGATTAATAGAGATTTAAGGATTTAGTAAATTTGATGCTAAACGTTGGCAGGCAAACGTTGGCAACCTTTTGACCAGAGTCCTATGGGCCCTGGTCAAACGTAGTGAACTAAATAGGGAATAGGGTGCCATTTGGGACGCAGGCGTAGCATAGCATAGCATAGCATATCATAGCTACCAGGACACCACTTGATGTTGAATAAACTCCTAAATCAGACTCAGAGATAACCCAGTTATAACACATGATCTGTCCTGTACTGGATAACATTATTAATCAAACCGTTTATATGCTGTAAATTGCACCTCCTGTACATTGCACCTCCTGTACATCAATCAATCAAATGTATTTATAAAGCCCTTTTTACATCAGCAGATGTCACAAAGTGCTATACAGAAACCCAGCCTAAAACCCCAAACAGCAAGCAATGCAGATGTACACTGCACCTCCTGTACATTGCACCTCATCCCGTCATGGCCACCTAATAAAGAAATGTAATAATTATTTTAACCTTTATTTTATCAGGGAGTCATACTGAGAACAAGGTCTCTTTTACAGATGAGCCCTAAACTACATAAATTACACGTCAAAATAAATACAAAATACAAGCAGAAAGAAAAACACGGTCATAAAGAACAAACACGTTCATCAGTAATAAGGTCCTCAATCAGCTTTCTGAATTACCCTAGAGGCACCAGAACATCACATGTAAAAAACTTTTGGAGATTGTTCCACAAATAAGGTGCAAGAATACTGAAAGCTGATTTACCTAATCATCCCCAGGTTCCAATTGGCTCATTCATCCCCCCTCCTCTCCCCTGTAACTATTCCCCAAAGGGGTTAAAAATGTATAATTATAATAAAATAAAAAACATTTTAATGTACAAAATGTATCTGAAACGCATCCATACACATCAACAGCTGTCGTTTTATATAGCTTATTATAAACTGGTGGTCCGAGTCCTGAATGTATTTTTACTGCTCTAATTATGTTGGTAACCAGTTTATAATAGCAATAAGGCTCCTAGGGGGTTTGTGGTATATGGCCAATATACCACGGCTAAGGGCTGGATCCAGGGACACCGCGTTGCGTCGTGCCTAAGAACAGTCCTTACCCATGGTATATTGGCCATCTAGCACACCCCCTCGTGCCTTATTGCTTAAATAACATAAGACAGATATTAATCTCCACTATTACATACAAGTGTCATGTGTATCAAAAATGCATACACACACACACACACACCCACACACTGAGTGCACAAAACATTAGGAACACTATAATAACACCCTAATATTGAGTTGCACCCCCTTTTGCCCTCAGAACAGCCTCAATTCGTCGGGGAATGGACTCTACAAGGTGTCAAAAGCGTTCCACAGGGATTCAATGCTTCCCACAGTTGGGTCAAGTTGGCTGGATGTCCTTTGGGTGGTGGACCATTCTTGATACACACGGGAAACTGTTACGCGTGAAAAACCCAGCAGCGTTGCAGTTCTTGACACACACAAACCGGTGCGCCTGGCACCTACTACCATACCCCGTTCAAAGGCACTTATATTCGATTCCAGGCTGTATCACAACCGGCCGTGATTGGGAGTCCCATAGGGCGTCGCACAATTGGCCCAGCGTCGCCCGGGTTTGGCCGGTGTAGGCCGTCATTGTAAATAAGAATTTGTTCTTAACTGACTTGCCTAGTTAAATAAAGGTTTTAAAAAATATATATATAAAACAAAAAGAAAACAAAAAAAATAGTAATGGCTTGAATGGAATGGATGGAATGGTATCAACACATCAAACACAGGGTTTCCTTGTCATTATTATGAGCCGTCCTCCCCTCACTCCTGTGATAAATACTGATATATATATATATATATATATATATATATATATATATATATACTGAACAAACATATAAATGCAACATGTAAAGTGTTGGTCCCATGCTTCATGAGCTGAAATAAAAGATCCCAGAAATGTTCCATACGCACAAAATGCTTACATTTTGTGCACAAATTTGTTTACATCCCTGTTAGTGAGCATTTCTCCTTTGCCAAGATATACCATCCACCTGACAGGTGTGGCATATCAAGAAGCTGATTAAACAGCATGATCATTACACAGGTGCACCTTGTGCTGGGGACATTAAAAGGCCACTCTAAAATGTGCAGTTTTGTCACACAACACAATGCCACAGATGTCTCAAGTTTTGAGGGAGCGTGCAATTGGCATGCTGACTGCAGGGATTTTCACCAGAGCTGTGAAGCCGCCTTCAACGTCATTTTAGAGAATTTGGCAGTACATCCAACCGGCCTCACAACCTCAGACCACGTGAAACCACGCCAGCCCAGGACCTCCACATCCGGCTTCTTCACCTGCGGGATTGTATGAGATCAGCCACCCAGACAGCTGATGAAGCTTAGGAGTATTTCTGTCTGTAATAAAAATGGTTCGCTCCTACAGACAGTGAGTCAGGTGGCCGTGGCTTGCTATATAAAGCAGGCAGACAGGCATCGAGGCATTCAGTTACTGTTGGAACATTAGAATGAGCAAAACAACCTAAGCGACTTTGAGCGTGATCGTCAGTGCCAGGCGCGCCGGTTCCAGTATCTCAGAAAAGCCTCCTGGGATTTTCATGCACCAAAATGTCTAGGCTTTACAGAGAATGGTGCTACAAACAAAAAACATCCAATCAGCGGCAGTCGTGTGGGTGAGTCACTTGTTGATGAGAGACGTCAAAAGAGAATGGCAAGAATCGTGCAAGCTAACAGGCGGGCCACAAACATGCAAATAATGGCGAAGTACAACAGTGGTGTGCAGAACGGCATCTCGGAATGCACAGCTCATTGGTCCTTGTCACGGATGGGCTATTGCATCAGACAACACCGGGTTCCACTCCTATTAGCTAAAAACAAGAAGCGGCTCCAGTGGGCACGCAATCACTGGACAACTGAGGAGTGGAAAAACATGACCTGGTCCGACGAATCTCAGTTCCTGATGCGTCATACTGATAGCAGAGTCAGGATTTGGCATAAGCAGCATGAGTCCATGGCCCATCCTGCCTGGTGTCAACGGTACAGGCTGGTGGCGGTGGTGTAATGGTGTGGGGAATGTTTTCCTAGATCACGTTATGTCCCTTGATACCATTGAACAACGTTTTGAACGCCACACCATGTAGAATCCATGCCCCGAAGAATTCAGACTGTTCTGGAGGCAAAGGGGGGTCCGACCCGATACTATATAGGTGTACCTAATAAACTGGCCACTGAGTGTGTTTATATACAGTGAGGGAAAAAAGTATTTGATCCCCTGCTGATTTTGTACGCTTGCCTACTGACAAAGAAATTATCAGTCTATAATTTTAATGGTAGGTTTATTTGAACAGTGAGAGACAGAATAACAACAAAAAAATCCAGAAAAACGCATGTCAAAAATGTTATGAATTGATTTGCATTTTAATGAGGGAAATAAGTATTTGACCCCTCTGCAAAACATGACTTAGTACTTGGTGGCAAAACCCTTGGCAATCACAGAGGTCAGACGTTGCTTGTAGTTGGCCACCAGGTTTGCACACATCTCAGGAGGGATTTTGTCCCACTCCTCTTTGCAGATCTTCTCCAAGTTATTAAGGTTTTGAGGCTGACGTTTGGCAACTCGAACCTTCAGCTCCCGCCACAGATTTTCTATGGGATTAAGGTCTGGAGACTGGCTAGGCCACTCCAGGACCTTAATGTGCTTCTTCTTGAGCCACTCCTTTGTTGCCTTGGCCATGTGTTTTGGGTCATTGTCATGCTGGAATACCCATCCACGACCCATTTTCAATGCCCTCGCTGAGGGAAGGAGGTTCTCACCCAAGATTTGACGGTACATGGCCCCGTCCATCGTCCCTTTGATGCGGTGAAGTTGTCCTGTCCCCTTAGCAGAAAAACACCCCCAAAGCATAATGTTTCCACCTCCATGTTTGACGGTGGGGATGGTGTTCTTGGGGTCATAGGCAGCATTCCTCCTCCTCCAAACACGGCGAGTTGAGTTGATGCCAAAGAGCTCGATTTTGGTCTCATCTGACCACAACACTTTCACCCAGTTTGCCTCTGAATCATTCAGATGTTCATTGGCAAACTTCAGACGGGCCTGTGTATGTGTTTTCTTGAGCAGGGGGCGCTGCAGGATTTCAGTCCTTCACGGCGTAGTGTGTTACCAATTGTTTTCTTGGTGACTATGCTCCCAGCTGCCTTGAGATCATTGACAAGATCCTCTCGTGTAGTTCTGGGCTGATTCCTCACCGTTCTCACGATCATTGCAACTCCACGAGGTGAGATCTTGCATGTAGCCCCAGGCCAAGGGAGATTGACAGTTCTTTTGTGTTTCTTCCATTTGTGAATAATCGCACCAACTGTTGTCACCTTCTCACCAAGCTGCTTGGCGATGGTCTTGTAGCCCATTCCAGCCTAGTATAGGTCTACAATCTTGTCGCTGACATCCTTGGAGAGCTCTTTGGTCTTGGCCATGGTGGAGAGTTTGGAATCTGATTGATTGGTTGCTTCTGTGGACAGGTGTCTTTTATACAGGTAACAAGCTGAGATTAGGAGCACTCCCTTTAAGAGTGTGCTCCTAATCTCAGCTCGCTACCTGTATAAAAGACACCAGGGAGCCAGAAATCTTTCTGATTGAGAGGGGGTCAAATACTTATTTCCCTCATTAAAATGAAAATCAATTTATAACATTGTTGACATGCGTTTTTCTGGATTTTTTTGTTGTTATTCTGTCTCTCACTGTTCAAATAAACCTACCATTAAAATTAAAGACTGATCATTTCTTTGTCAGTGGGCAAACGTACAAAATCAGCAGGGGATCAAATACATTTTTTACCTCACTGTATATATATATATATATATATATATATATATATATATATATATATACATATATAAGATGGCGCTTATAGCTCCTAAGCAAACTTTACATTAATTTTTTATTTCTTACATTATTAGCCTAGACATTTTTTTTGTTATTACATATAGCCGGAAATAACTTTTGGATATCAGAGCAGCGGTAACTCACCAGCATTCCGACCAGAAATAAGACTTTCCCGAATCGGATCCTTTGTTCATACCCCCAAGGCAATTTAACTTATCCCAGAGGCTGCTCCAAGACGCCGCTGGTGGAGAAGAGGCATTCGGTGCGGACTTCTAGTACTACTCAGGAGTCATGTACACCATCCACCGCTTCTGAGTATATTACTCTCTAATGTTCCGTCCCTGGACAATAAAGTAGACAAGCTCAGGGCGAGGATCTCCTTCCAGAGAGACATCAGACGCTGTAACATACTCTTGTTTCACGGAATCATGGCTCACTCGGGATATACTGTCCCCGTCCATACAGCCAGCTGGGTTCTCAGTACATCGCGCAGACAGGAATAAAGAACTCTCCAGGAAGAAGAAAGGTGGAGTTGTATGTTTCATGATTAACTACTCATGGTGTGATTGTGATAATGTACAGGAACTCAAGTCCTTTTGTTCACCCAACCTAGAATACCTCACAATCAAATGCCGACCGTATTACCTCCCAAGAGAATTATCTTCGGTTATAGTCACAGCCGTGTATATTCCCCCTCAAGCCGATCCCACGACGGCCCTCAAGGGACTACACTGGACTTTGTGCAAACTGGAAACCACATATCCTGAGGCCGCATTTATTGTAGCTGGGGACTTTAACAAAGCAAATTTGAGCAAAACGCTATCGAAGTTCTATCAACACATTGCCTGTAGTACTCACGCTTCAAAAACTCTTGACATTATTACTCTCCCTTCTGGGATGGTTACAAGGCCCTCCCCCGCCCTCCCTTCGGCAAATCAGATGATGAATCCATCATGCTTCTCCCTTCCTACAATATAGGCAGAAACTCGAACAGGAAGCACTCGTGCTATTCAACGCTGGTCTGACCAATCGGAATCCATGCTTCAAGATTGTTTTTAGCACGCGGACTGGGATATGTTCAGGGTTGCCTCTGAGAATAACATTGACGTATACACTGACATGCTGACTGAGTTCATCAGGAAGTGTATAGGGGACGTTGTTCCCACTGTGACTAAAAAACGTGGAAAGATGGCAGAAAACCAAAAAACTTAGATAGATGGCAGCATTCCGGCAAAACTGAAAGAAGGAATATGGTTGAATACAAACAGTGCAGTTATGCCCTCTGTAAAGGAAATAAAACAGGCAAAACGTCAGTACAAAGTGGGGTCACAATTCATGAGACATATGTGGCAGGGACTCCAGACAATCACAGATTACAAAGGAAAAAACAGTCATGTCGCGGACACCGACGTCTTGCTCCGGACAAGCTAAAAACGTTCTTTGCCCGCTTTGAGGATAACATAGTGCCACCGACAAAGCCCGCTCCCAAGGACTGTGGGCTCTTGTTCTCCGTGGCCGACGTGAGTAAGAAATTTAAGAGTGTCCACCATTGTTCCTGTACCCAAAAAAATAAAAGGTAACTGAACTAAATGACTATCGCCCCGTAGCACTCACTTCTGTCATCATGAAGTGCTTTGAGAGGCTAGTTAAGGGTCATATCACCTCCACCTTACCTGACACCATAGACCCACTTCAATTTGCATACCGCCCTAATAGATCCACAGAAGATGCAATCACCATTGCACTGCACAAATTTCTATCCCATCTGGACAAGAGAAATACCTATGTAAAAATGCTGTTCATTGACTACAGATCAGCCTTCAACACCATAGTACCATCCAAGCTCATCATTAATCTCGGGGCCCTGGGTCTGAACCCTGCCCTGTGCAACTGGGTCCTGGACTTCCTGATGGGCCATCCCCAGGTGGTGAAGGTAGGAAACTACACCTTCACTACGCTGATCCTCAACACAGTGGCCCCACAAGGGTGCGTGCTCAGCCCCCTACTGTACTCCCTGTTCACCCATGACTGCGTGGCCACGTACGCCTCCAACTCAATCATCAAGTTTGCAGATGAAACAACAGTAGTAGGGCTGATTCCCAACAATGAAGAGACAGCCTACAGCGAGGAGGTGAGGGCCCTGGCGGAGTGGTGCCAGGAAAATAACCTCTCCCTCAACGTCAACAAAACGAAGGAGCTGTTCATGGACTTCAGGAGACAGCAGAGGGAGCACACCTCAATCCACATCAACAAGACCGCAGTGGAGAAGGTAAAAGCTTCAAGTTCCTCGGCGTACACATCACTGACAATCTGAAATGGTCCACCCACACAGACAGTGTGGTGAAGAAGGCGCAATAGCCCCTCTTCAACCTCAGGAGGCTGAAGAAATTCGGCTTGTCCCCTAAGACCCACATAAACTTTTACAGATGCACGATGGAGAGCATCCTGTCGGGCTGAATCACCGCCTGGTACGGCAACTGCACCGCCCGCAACCGCAGGGCTCTTCAGAGAGTGGTGCGGTCTGCCCAACGCATCACCGGGGGCACACTGCCTGCCCTCCAGGACACCTACAGCACCCGATGTCACAGGAAGGCCAAAAAGATCATCAAGCACATCAACCACCCGAGCCACGGCCTGTTCACCCTGCTATCATCCAGAAGGTGAGGTCAGTACAGGTGCATCCAAGCTGGGACGGAGAGACTGGAAAACAGCTTCTATCGCAAGGCCATCAGACTGTTAAATTGCCTCCACCCAGTACCCTGCCCTGAACTTAGTCACTGTCACTAGCCGGCTACCGCCCGGTTACTCAACCCTGCACCTTAGAGGCTGCTATGTACAGCGCATTTGGAAAGTATTCAGACCCCTTCACTTTTTCCACATTTTATTACAGCCTTATTCTAAAATTGATTAAATTGTTTTTTTGCCCTCATCAATCTCCACACAATACTCCATAATGAAAAAGCAAAAACGTTTTTTTGAAATGTTTGCAAATGTATAAAAAATGTAAAACTGAAATATCACATTTACACAAGTATTCAGACCCTTTACTCAGTACTTTGTTGAAGCACCTTTGGCAAAGATTACAGCCTTGAGTCTTCATGGCTATTTGGGGAGTTTCTCCCAATCTTCTCTGCAGAACCTCTCAAGCTCTGTCAAGTTGGTTGGGGAGCGTCGCTGCACAACTATTTTCAGGTCTCTCCAGAGATATTCGATCGGGTTCAAGTCCAGGCTCTGGCTGGGCCACTCAAGGACATTCAGAGACTTGTCCCGAAGCCACTCCTGCGCTGTCTTGGCTGTGTGCTTAGGGTCGTTGTCCTGTTGGAAGGTGAACCTTCACCCCAGTCTGAGGTCCTGAGCGCTCTGGAGCAGGATTCCATCAAGGATCTCTTTGTACTTTGCTCCGTTCATCTTTCCCTTGATCCTCACTAGTCTCCCAGTCCCTGCCGCTGAAAAACATCCCCACAGTATGATGCTGCCACCACCATGCTTCACCGTAGGAATGATGCCAGATTTCCTCCAGATGTGACGCTTGGCTTTATCAGACCAGAGAATTTTGTTTCTCATGGTCTGAGTCCTTTAGGTGTCTTTTGGCTAACTCCAAGCAGGCTGTCAAGTGCCTTTTACTGAGGAGTGGCTTCCGTCTGGCCACTCTACCATAAAGGCCTGATTGGTGGAGTGCTGCAGAGATGGTTGTCCTTCTGGAAGGTTCTTCCATCTCCACAGAGGAACTCTGGAGCTCTGTCAGAATGACCATCGGATTCTTGGTCACCTCCCTGACCAAGGCCCTTCTCCCCCGATTGCTCAGTTTGGCCAGGCAGCCAGCTCTAGGAAGAGTCTTGGTGGTTCCAAACTTCTTCCATTTAAGAATGATGGAGGCCACTGTGTTCTTAGGGACCTTCAATGCTGCAGACATTTTTTTGGTACCCATCCCTAGATCTGTGCCTCAACACAATCCTGTCTCTGAGCTCTATGAACAATTCCTTCGACCTCATGGCTTGGTTTTTGCTCTGACACGCACTGTCAACAGTGGGACCTTACATAGACAGGTTTGTGCCTTTCCAAATCATGTCCAATCAATTGAATTGACCCCAGGTAGACTCCAATCAAGTTGTAGAAACATCTCAAGGATGATCAATGGAAACAGGATGCACTTGAGATTAATTTTGAGTCTCATAGCAAATGGTCTGAATACTTATGTAAATAAAGTTTTTCTGTTTTAATTTCTTATTCATTTGCAAAAATTTCTAAAAACCTGTTTTAGCTTTGTCATTATGGGGTATTGTGTGTAGATTGATGAGGCAAACAATTAATTGAATCCATTTTAGAATAAGGCTGTAACGTAACAAAATGTGGAAAAAGTTAAGGGGTCTGAATACCTTCCAAATGCACTTTAGATGGAAAGGCTTTCCCAAAAACCTTCTCAATTAAATGTTAACTAGCTACAAAGTAGCCTGCTTACCTGGCAAAATGATATCATAATTATTTTCATCAATCCAGTGGCCATGTGTTTTGCAAACTCCATCTCATGTGCTACAGAAACACCGCTAACCAAACAACAGTGCTAGGTGCCTGCACTTGAATTGAATGGTAACTACAATCAAATGTTTTTTCCCAGACCTCAAAAGTGGTCTCCTGATGTGGATTAAGAATTTTTGTGAACTTAGAACATCCAATTTAGTTGTTTTTCTATTTTAAAAAGTGTGACTTTGAAAGGCAAAACCTGAAAATAATGGGAAAAATCTGAAACCTGTGAATTTCTGATGCAGTTGATGGCCTCATTGATCTGTTTCAATAGTAGGCCTACTATTAACCTAAATCTCAGCCCTGAATCTCAGCATATGGAGATTTTCTATTTATTTTTGTTTTCTCTTTCAATGGTGGAATCAGTTAGCATATATCAGTTAGCATAGCATCTATTGTTGCTTTATATATCAGTTAGCATAGCATCTATTGTTGCTTTATATATAATAGTAATAATAATAATATGCCATTTAGCAGACGCTTTTATCCAAAGCGAATTACAGTCATGTGTGCATACATTTTTTTCGTATGGGTGCTCCCGGGGATCGAACCCACTACCCTGGCGTTACAAGCGCCATGCTCTACCAATTGAGCTACAGAGGACCACAATCAGTTAGCATAGCATCTATTGTTGCTTTATATATCAGTTAGCATAGCATCTATTGTTGCTTTATATATCAGTTAGCATAGCATCTATTGTTGCTATGAATCAATTTAGCCTACCTTGTATTATTTATAATCATATTTTATGTTGGACGTGCTGTCACAATCAAAATTGTATTTGTCCAACTTGGAAAGACAGGGAAGGGTGAGTCAAAGGGCAGCGTACCGGATTCGAACCCATGCCAACTCTGGCAAATGTGTGTGAGGGTCAACGGCTGGACCACACAGGCACAGAGGCCACCAATAATTTATTCTGCCCATTGCTTGCATTGATAAAAAAAGAAGATTTTCCCTAATGATTATCCCTACAAATATGTCAATTTATTATAATCCACACAAGAATTCACACAAGACGCGCTGTAACCTGCACGTAGCCTACATAGGCTACTTGAACTGGCGCCCAGTGGACCTGCAGTCTAAGGGTACAATGTAGGTACAGTACTGCATTGTATACAAACACTGCTTCCAGCTGCCCCCTGGCGGCGAATCTAAATATTTCTTCAGATATTCAAATCCTCCTGCTGCAGGATTATTTTCCTCCTGCGACGAAACGGGTCAAATTAAGATCCAACATCTGTAGTTGTACCATTGCCAAGTGTACAGATGTTATATTCCAGAGTGTATTAAACGTAAAAGGTCAGAGATGGTAAATTTGTCCTCCATCTCCCAGTCTCTCTGCCTCCCCACAGAAGGGGTAGCCACCCCCTGAGGCAGCACCACAAGGCACAGCCTGCCTGGGTACAAGGACAGAATGGATGGGTTCGGTCTGTGCCTCTGATGCTCTGGGATGTTTGAGCATCTGGCCACGCTGGCTGTAGGGGGACTGTCTGTGAAGCAGCCAAGTCAAGCCAGTCGTCTGTAACCTAACCTAGCTGTCGCCTCATCACCATCATCATTCCTTATCACCATCCCCATATTCATCGTGGTGGGAGGTATCCTCGAGGTTAGAGCGTTGGGCCAGTAACAGAGAGCCCGCTGGTTGGAATACCAGAGCCGACAAGGTGTTAAATCTGTTGCTGTGCCCTTGAGCAAGGCACTTAACCCTAATTGCTCCAGGGGCTTTGTACAATGGTGACCCTGGTTGCGATCCCACTCCCTGCGGGTGTCTCAGGAGGAGTTGGGATATGCAAGAAACACATTTTCATTACACAGTTGTGTAACAGGACAATTATAAGCAGCCCCAAATAATAATGATCATCATCATCATCCCCCACTGTCCCGCTAGCGCTGTGGTAACCATGGAAACTGTCGGGCTTGTCGATGCCCTCGGGGAGGTGGTTCTTGATAGAATTCCTGGGCCTCCTCGCTCACTAAAGGACGGTCGCTGTTACTGGATTGTTGTTATCTGTATGGACGGAAAGCTTCTGTGTCCTCCAGCTGCCTGCCTGTCTGTTTCTCTCTTTCACTCTCTCCCTCTCCTTGTTCTCTCTCTCTCTCTCTCTCTCTCTCTCTCTCTCTCTCTCTCTCTCTCTCTCTCTCTCTCTCTCTCTCTCTCTCTCTCTCTCTCTCTCTCTCTCTCTCTCTCTCTCTCTTTGTCTCTCTCTCTCTCTCTCTCTCTCTTTGTCTCTCTCTCTCCCTCTCTCTCTCTCTGTCTCTCTCTCTTTTGTCTCTCTCTCTCTCTCCCTCTCTTTCTCTCTCTCTCTCTCTCTCTCTCTCTCTCTCTCTCTCTCTCTCTCTCTCTCTCTCTCTCTCTCTCTCTCTCTTGTCTCTCTCTCTCTCTCTCTTCCCCCCCTCTTTGTCGCTCTCTCTCTCTCTCTCTCTCTCTCTCTCTCTCTCTCTCTCTCTCTCTCTCTCTCTCGCCCTCTCTCTCTCTCTCTCTCTCTCTCTCTCTCTCTCTCTCTCTCTCTCTCTCTCTCTCTCTCTCTCTTTGTCTCTCTCTCTTTGTCTCTCTCTCTCTGTCTCTCTCTCTTTGTCTCTCTCTCTCTCTCTTCCCTCTCCTTGTTCTATCTCTCTCTCTCTCTCTCTCTCTCTCTCTCTCTCTCTCTCTCTCTCTGTCTCTCTCTCTGTCTCTCTCTCTCTCTCTCTCTCTCTCTCTCTCTCTCTCTCTCTCTCTCTCTCTCTGTCTCTCTCTCTCTCTTTGTCTCTCTCTCTCTCTCTCTCTCTCTCTCTCTCTCTCTCTCTCTCTCTCTCTCTCTCTCTTTGTCTCTCTCTGTCTCTGTCTCTCTACAGTGATTGTAGCATGAGGTATTGAACACTGAATCAAATCAAATCAAATCAAATTTTATTGGTCACATGCGCCGAATACAACAGGTGCAGACATTACAGTGAAATGCTTACTTACAGCCCTTAACCAACAGTGCATTTATTTTAAACAAAAAAAGTAAAAATAAAACAACAACAAAAAAAGTGTTGAGAAAAAAAAGAGCAGAAGTAAAATAAAGTAACAGTAGGGAGGCTATATATACAGGGGGGTACCGTTGCAGAGTCAATGTGCGGGGGCACCGGCTAGTTGAGGTAGTTGAGGTAATATGTACATGTGGGTAGAGTTAAAGTGACTATGCATAAATAATTAACAGAGTAGCAGCAGCGTAAAAAGGATGGGGTGGGGGCAGTGCAAATAGTCCGGGTAGCCATGATTAGCTGTTCAGGAGTCTTATGGCTTGGGGGTAGAAGCTGTTGAGAAGTCTTTTGGACCTAGACTTGGCACTCCGGTACCGCTTGCCGTGCGGTAGCAGAGAGAACAGTCTATGACTAGGGTGGCTGGAGTCTTTGACAATTTTGAGGGCCTTCCTCTGACACCGCCTGGTATAGAGGTCCTGGATGGCAAGAAGCTTTGCCCCAGTGATGTACTGGGCCGTACGCACTACCCTCTGTAGTGCCTTGCGGTCGGAGGCCAAGCAGTTGCCATACCAGGCGGTGATGCAACCAGTCAGGATGCTCTCGATAGTGCAGCTGTATAATTTTTTGAGGATCTGAGGACCCATGCCAAATCTTTTCAGTCTCCTGAGGGGGAATAGGCTTTGTCGTGCCCTCTTCACGACTGTCTTGGTGTGTTTTTTCCTGTAGTCCACAATCATCTCCTTTGTCTTGGTCACGTTGAGGGAGAGGTTGTTGTCCTGGCACCACACGGCCAGGTCTCTGACCTCCTCCCTATAGGCTGTCTCATCGTTGTCGGTGATCAGGCCTACCACTGTTGTGTCGTCGGCAAACTTAATGATGGTGTTGGAGTCGTGCCTGGCCATGCAGTCATGGGTGAACAGAGAGTACAGGAGGGGACTGAGCACGCACCCCTGAGGGGCCCCTGTGTTGAGGATCAGTGTGGCAGATGTGTTGTTACCTACCCTTACCACCTGGGGGCGGCCCGTCAGGAAGTCCAGGATCCAGTTGCAGAGGGAGGTGTTTAGTCCCAGGATCCATGGTGATTGTAGCATGAGGTACTGAACAGAAAATAACCTAAAGCTATTTGTTTACACTCAGTGAAGCATGGGCTGACTCGAGCTCAGGGGCTGCCAGCTGTAGCTTGTAATTAATACATCCATTTGTTAATTCATTTGTCAATCAAACTGTGAAGGGAAAGGATTGGGTTCACTCATTCAGAACACAACTGCATTGAACTCCAGAGATCTTCTTTAGCTGGCCTGCTGAACTCAAGAGATCTTCTTTAGCTGGCCTGCTGAACTCTTTAGCTAGCCTGCTGAACTCCAGAGATCTTCTTTAGCTAGCCTGCTGAACTCAAGAGAACTTCTTTAGCTGGCCTGCTGAACTCAAGAGATCTTCTTTAGCTGGCCTGCTGAACACAGAGGTTTTTCAGTGTGCGCAGGCTGTCTTATCGTCGCAAAATTCCGGTAACTTTCCCCAAAATTCCCAGGTTTTCCAGAAATCCAGGTTGGAAGATTCCCGTAATCAGGGGGATATAAGTAGTAAATCCAGAATCGTCCAACCTGGATTTTTGGAAAACCTGGGAATTTGGGGAAAGTTACCAGAATTTTGCAACCCTAAGTTACACCATATATATAGGGCTGATATATTTTCTATGTATGACACTCTCTGGGCTCCTGTTCTATAGGTTCTAGAATAGATTACGGGTTCCATGTTCTAGGTTCTTGGCTCTTGGCTCTGGGGTAATGGCCACTGAACTCCAGGCTCTGGCCCCAGTGAGTAATGTCTGTGGCTGGAGAGGATAAGGGTGGGCTCTTTCTCCTTAGCTGGGATATTTATGCTATCTCCTTGGTCAGGACACAAATCCTGCCCCCTCTCTTGGCATGGATGGGCTGAAGTGGAGGTGCTGAGTAGAAATGACATGCATAATGTACCCAGCCCTGGCAGGGCGGTGTGGAGGAGACATTGACATGCATAATGGTATACAGCCGTCACAGACCACTGATGGATAACCAATACCTAGGAGGCTCCATGATGCATGTCCTTCCCTCCCCATGGTGAAGAGTGAATAGAGAAAAAGGGAGAGGGGGGGAGAGAGAAAGAGAGAGAGAGACAGAGAGAGAGAGAGAGAGAGAGAGAGAGAGAAAGAGAGACAGAGAGAGAGAGACAGAGAGAGAGAGAGACAGATAGAGAGAGAGAGAGAGAGAGAGAGAGAGAGAGAGAGAGAGAGAGGAGAGAGTGAGAGAGTGAGAGAGAGACAGAGAGAGAGTGAGAGAATAAGAGAGTGAGAGAGTGAGAGAGAGACAGAGAGAGAGCGAGAGAGAGAGAGAGAGAGAGAGAGAGAGAGAGAGAGAGAGAGAGAGAGAGAGAGAGAGAGAGAGAGAGAGAGAGAGAGAGAGACAGAGAGAGATCATGCAGATGGGAGGGTGGGAGGATGGAAGGTGGCAGGGTGCCGAGCGAGAAAGAAAGAGTGGGGTATAGAGAGAAAGAACAATTACATTGTGACAGCTATAGGCTACTTAGTCACAAGTGCTTAATCACAGAATATGAGTAGGTTTTGCAACAACAGCTGGTGATACTCGAGACATAGTGTCAAAGAGAGTCTAAGCTACAGTTAGGACATAAATACCTTCACACTTCAGCCTGAATTAACATAAACAACAAACATTATACATCAGGAGTTTCACATGTTCCTGAAAACAACTTTCCAGCAAACGTTGTATGAACGTTCACTGTTTGCTGGGAACCAGTGAGAAGGCAGTCTGTATACCAACAGGGAAGCCTTCCCAGCTAGCACATAACATTCTAAGAACCATGTTTCTTAGAGCTTGGTGAGAGCATGGTTGTCTTATTTTACATTTTACATTTTAGTCATTTAGTAGACGCTCTTATCCAGAGCGACTTACAGGAGCAATTAGGGTTAAGTGCCTTGCTCAAGGGCACATTAACGTCATTTAGCAGACGCTCTTAGCCAGAGCGACTCACAAATTGGTGCGTTCACCCTATAGCCAGTGGGATAACCACTTTACAATTTGGGGGGGTTAGAAGGATTACTTTATCCTATCCCAGGTATTCCTTAAAGAGGTGGGGTTTCAAATGTCTCCGGAAGGTTGGTTATTTAGCATACAACCTTCCCACAACTTTCTGGGAATGGTGCAGGATAGATGCTTTGGAACATTCTCAGTACATTTAAGGAACGTTGAGTTCAAACATGATTACATTTAATTGTCCCCCACGATGAAATGGGAGAGGGGACTGTAGATCTGTCTCCGTCAGTCCATTTGTTTGTGCGTTAGTCACACGCTATCGGTCAGACGGCACTGGCCCGATTTTGACAAAACTTGGGTAAATGATGCGTCTTGCCATAGAGATCCGGCATTTACAAAGTTATACTATAGTAATTAACTGAAATGTGTTAGTCACACACGATATCTCAATTGGCCCAAGGAGGGGTGCTGCGTCATTCGCGGGGGACGAAATGTTTACTGTTGCCTTGTATTAATTTTGGGAATGTTTTAGGAACGTTTTCCAACTTGTTTGACATTGGGAATGTTCTCAAATTGTTCCAAGATGGTTAAGAAACAATGTTCTTCTGTGGTTCTTCAGCATAAAGTTCCCTACAGGTTTCCTCATGGTTCTACTTAAAGTCATGTTCTCAAATTGTTCCAAGAACATTTAGAAAACTTTTTATAAAAAACATATACATTCCGTTTTAAACATCAGCAAAACTCTCTCTATCCTCTATCTTATTAAGCGTGTTCAGGTGTGTTGGCCACGCCCCCACTAATTGGCCACACCTGATCTTAATGAGTGCTTGTTTCCTTTGAAATTGGGTCTGGTTGAATAGACTAAAATGAACAGCTTAGTATGTCTAAAAAAACATAGCATGCTATCTCCATCCTGGTGGCGCAGTGGACTAATGCCATGAGTAGAGAACAGAAGATTATAGGTTTGAATCTCAGTGATGCCATGTCACACAAAAAAAATAGTTTGTGTGATCAATGCTAAGGAAATTAATCTCCATGTGTCCTATCTATGCTTGGAGTTCAAAAAGGTTAAGCCAAAATAAGCTAGCAGTGTCATTGAAACATTCAGTGTAAGTTTTCAGGAAGTTATTCAAAATAACCTAGAACTTCCATTCTCAGAACGTTAATAAAACCCCCCAGAAATGTTTTTCAAGGAACCAGAGTAAAATGTTCTCAGAACCTCCCTGCAACCTAAAAATAAACATTCCCAGTACAGGTGAAATTTTCACTTCTGTTCTGTTTTACCAGTCATGAAACATATGCTTCATTCCCACAACCAATGTGAAACCAAAAACATATGTTGCCACAACTTCCAAGAAACCTAAATGTGCTAGCTGGGTTGGTATCATGCTATGTCTTCCTCCCAAATGTCCCCATATCCCCTATAAAAGTATAAAGGGAAAAGGGAGTCATTTGGGACGCAGCCTATAATCCCTTTAGTTAATTCGTAGCATACTGCTATAATGAGTCTATCACTTGATGAGAGATCTTTGAAACGGATATCAATTGTCAATTGATCGCCTGTCATAGATTAGTCAGGGATCATTAACGCTGGGCTGTGATTGGAGAGGTGACATTTTCCTCCAATGCCCTTCTGTCGTTATCAGGAAAAGCAAATGTGACAGACCATAAATATCAACCATTGACTCCACTGACTCAACTGTGCTCGTGTTATTGATGGCTTGTCATCCCTGTATGCATCTGTGCCTCTCCACAGACCAGACACTGTGTGTATAATGGATCATCAGTATCTAAATAACATTTAGCTTTTCCTTATCTCTGTCTCCCTCTCTCACTTTCCATCTCTCTCTCCCACTCTTTTATCTCTTTCTCTCTCTGTGTCTGATGCAAGTCCTCCAGATGCAATCTGTCCCATTCAAATTCCAATCAGTGTCTCATCTTTAGGCAGACACTGTCAGAATATGCAGCTCACTAAAATGAGATAAAACAATGGTATATCACCCTTTCTTTCTATCTCTCTTCATCTGTGTTTGTTCTCCCTCTCTCCACGCAGGCATCTGGAAATGATCACATGTTTGGCATTAGCCCAGTCTAGGGCTGTGTGTTGTTGTTGTTGTTGTTGTTGTTGTTGACTTTAGCTGCCTCTTCATCACTAGAGCCATTAGAAGTCAGTTGTTCTGCCTTACACAGAATCTAAGTGCTTTGCTTTCTGACAGATGTATTTAAATAGGCCTGCAGTGCATAAACTCACTCTCTCTCTCTTTCTACATCCCCAAATCCTCTTTCACACTCTCTCTTCTTCTGTTCCCTCCTGTGTACATTCTGGAGTCAGAAGATTAGGAAGAAACTACACTGAACAAAAATATAAACACAACATGTAAAGTGTTGGTCCCATATTTCGTGAGCTGAAATAAAATATACCAGAAATTTTCCATACACACAAAAAGCGTATTTCTCAACAACAAAGAAAAGTACACATTTGTTTACATCCCTGTTAGTGAGCATTTCTCCTTTGCCAAGATAATCCATTTACCTGACAGGTGTCGCATATCAAGATGCTAATTAAACAGCATGATCATTACACAGGTGCACCTTGTGCTGGCGACAACAAAAGGCCACTCTAAAATGTGCAGTTTTGTCACACAACACAGTGCCACAGATATCTCAAGTTTTGAGGGAGAGCGCAATTGGCATGTTGACTGTAGGAATGTCCACTAGAGCTGTTGCCAGAGAATTGAACATTCATTTCTCTACCATAAGCCGCCTCCAACGTTGTTTTAGAGAATTTGGCAGTACGTCCAACCGGCCTCACAACCGCAGACCACGCGTATGGCGTTGTGTGGGCGAGCGGTTTGCTGATGTCAACGTTATGGCCTGCATACTCAACAGACATGTCACCCATTGAGCATGTTTGGGATGCTCTGGATCGACGTGTACGACAGCGTTCCAGTTCACACCAATATCCAGCAACTTCGCACAGCCATTGAAGAGGAGTTGGACAACATTCCACAGGCCACAGTCAACAGCCTAATCAACCAGATGGACATCATGAAAATGATCGGAGGAAGTTCTGGAGTAAAAACAAACAAAATATAATTATTGTAGAATTTGACAGTGTCCATAAAATGTATATAGTATGTACAGTGGGGGAAAAAAGTATTTAGTCAGCCACCAAATGTGCAAGTTCTCCCACTTAAAAAGATGAGAGAGGCCTGTAATTTTCATCATAGGTACACGTCAACTATGACAGACAAAATGAGAAAAAAAAATCCTGAAAATCACATTGTAGGATTTTTAATGAATTTATTTGCAAATTATGGTGGAAAATAAGTATTTGGTCAATAACAAAAGTTTCTCAATACTTTGTTATATACCCTTTGTTGGCAATGACACAGGTCAAACGTTTTCTGTAAGTCTTCACAAGGTTTTCACACACTGTTGCTGGTATTTTGGCCCATTCCTCCATGCAGATCTCCTCTAGAACAGTGATGTTTTGGGGCTGTCGCTGGGCAACACAGACTTTCAACTCCCCTCCAAAGATTTTCTATGGGGTTGAGATCTGGAGACTGGCTAGGCCACTCCAGGACCTTGAAATGCTTCTTACGAAGCCACTCCTTCGTTGCCCGGGCGGTGTGTTTGGGATCATTGTCATGCTGAAAGACCCAGCCACGTTTCATATTCAATGCCCTTGCTGATGGAAGGAGGTTTTCACTCAAAATCTCACGATACATGGCCCTATTCATTCTTTCCTTTACACGGATCAGTCGTCCTGGTCCCTTTGCAGAAAAACAGCCCCAAAGCATGATGTTTCCACCCCCATGCTTCACAGTAGGTATGGTGTTCTTTGGATGCAACTCAGCATTCTTTGTCCACCAAACACGACGAGTTGAGTTTTTACCAAAAAGTTATATTTTGGTTTCATCTGACCATATGACATTCTCCCAATCCTCTTCTGGATCATCCAAATGCACTCTAGCAAACTTCAGACGGGCCTGGACATGTACTGGCTTAAGCAGGGGGACACGTCTTGCACTGCAGGATTTGAGTCCCTGGCGGCGTAGTGTGTTACTGATGGTAGGCTTTGTTACTTTGGTACCAGCTCTCTGCAGGTCATTCACTAGGTCCCCCCGTGTTGTTCTGGAATTTTTGCTCACCGTTCATTTTGACCCCACGTGGTGAGATCTTGCGTGGAGCCCCAGATCGAGGGAGATTATCAGTGGTCTTGTATGTCTTCCATTTCCTAATAATTGCTCCCACAGTTGATTTCTTCAAACCAAGCTGCTTACCTATTGCAGATTCAGTCTTCCCAGCCTGGTGCAGGTCTACAATTTTGTTTCTGGTGTCCTTTGACAGCTCTTTGGTCTTGGCCATAGTGGAGTTTGGAGTGTGACTGTTTGAGGTTGTGGACAGGTGTCTTTTATACTGATAACAAGTTCAAACAGGTGCTATTAATACAGGTAACGAGTGGAGGACAGAGGAGCCTCTTAAAGAAGAAGTTACAGGTCTGTGAGAGCCAGAAATCTTGCTTGTTTGTAGGT